>NC_062531.1:3137201-3138809 GCF_022655615.1 Tachysurus fulvidraco
GAAGAGGAGGAGGAGGAGGAGGAGGCTCCTATAATTCATTACACCCTGCTCACTGCAGATCCCTTTCCACATTCTTCACTACACAGCAGCCTGCTTTTATACAGAAGAAGAGGAAAAGTTCAACAGACGTCCTTATCCTAACGTGTCCGACGTAACGGATTGCTCGGTTCCGATCGGGTCGCGTGTCGAAGTCTGCAGCGCCAAAGCGAATCTCAGTTTACGAGTGACACGAAGACGGAGACTGGAACTACAAATGGTTTCTTAGGAGGAAGTTTGGTAGAAAGAAGTGAGTGTCAGTGCTGCCTGAGATGAAGCTGTGGTTCTGAGGATCCCGACACAGGAAAGTCTTCCGGAAGGAAAATGTCAAAATCTGCGGGATTTCTGGTTCCTCAGTCACACAATGGACTGCGCTTCTTATTAACGTCACAAAAAAAAGACAAAATGTGACGTGACATACGGCTTAGTACAGTGACCCATACTCACAATTCGTTCTCTGCATTTGACCCATCCAAAGTGCACACACACACACAGCAGTGAACACACACACACAGCAGTGAACACACACACACACAGCAGTGAACACACACACACACACAGCAGTGAACACACACACACACACACACCGTGGACACACACCCGGAGCAGTGGGCAGCCATTTATGCTGCGGCACCCGGGGAGCGCCCGGGGGGTTCGGTGCCTTGCTCAAGGGCACCTCAGTCGTGGCCGGCCAGAGACTCGAACCCACAACCTTAGGGTTAGGAGTCAGACTCTCTAACCATTAGGCCATGACTTCCACAAATGTTCAGAAAAGTGTAGAATAACACCTAAACTGATATCAAACATTTTCCCAAAATCCATCCAAACAAAGAGGAGCAAACGAATGCTCTCATAACCTAAAAACACAAAGAGAGACAGTGGAGCCAATCAGTGATGAGCTCATGAACTCTCTCTCTCACACACACACACACACACACACACACACACACACAACACACACAACACACACACAACACACACACAACACACACACAACACCCACACACACCAACACACACACACACACTTATAGATTATAGGCTTTTGCTTTGCTATGTATTTATTTGTTTTGCAAATAAAGTTTGTTTTAAACTGAACTGAATTGAATTGAGAGAAAGAGAAAGAGAAAGGGTGACGAAGAAGAAGAAGAAGAAGAAGAAGAAGAAGAAGAAGAAGAAAGAGAGAGAGAGAGAGAGAGAGAGAGAGAGAGAGAGAGAGAGAGAGAGAAAATCCAGGAGCTTGTATAATATCTGCCTCTTTGGCCCAAGCAGGTGTTTCACTCATTACTTCTACAGAGGCTCAGAAGCAGCAGAGATCCTGAAGATCAGAGTGCTGGATTCATCTGAGCCAACAAATCCGTCTTTCAAGGAAAAGCGAGCGTGATCTTCTCTTTAATCTCTCTGTGGAATCTCGAGGAGGAAAAGCGAGCGTGATCTTCTCTTTAATCTCTCCGTGGAATCTCGAGGAGGAAAAGCGAGCGTGATCTTCTCTTTAATCTCTCTGTGGAATCTCGAGGAGGAAAAGCGAGCGTGATCTTCTCTTTAATCTCTCTGTGGAATCTCGAGGAGGAAA
>NC_062531.1:3141809-3144309 GCF_022655615.1 Tachysurus fulvidraco
GTTTGGATGTTTACACAGGTTTCCAGTGAAGATGCGTGACAGGGCCGGTTTCAGACTGCAGAGGAAGCGGTGGGAACGTTTGATAATAAGTTTTGCGTGTCCGGAGGCATTCTGAACGCATACAAAGGAAGTGGAGGAGGGCGACTGAGCAAGCAGGTACGCGGCAGATTCTATGCTACATCGAGCTGAATGAAACCCATAGCTGGAGGTCATTAATCAGTTCCACGTCACCAGAACAATGAACAATAGCAGCACAAGAACCCCAGTGGGACGTCATTAAACCGGTCAACTCAAAACATCATCGTGTTACATAATAACACAATAAACACACTACACACAACTGTTTGCAGCGTTGTCCAAGTCAGAGGAGCTCCGTATCAGTGAAATGCGGGACGAGACGCGTCACGTGACATCATCGGGACACGGGTCTGACGCATGACGGCAGCTCGGACAGGAAATCGCTACACGTGTGTCATCACTGTTAGGAAGACTCCTGTGCTTGGTTACAGTTCTGCACCTATACGGCAACCGACTCGGACCCTGACTCGGACACGACGAGACCGGTGTAAAGCAGGTGAAGTGTTTCCTCCTGAGCTCCACTACAGACTTTCAATCTTCCCTGCAGAGGAAAGCTGACGGCTCGGCTGCAGCTCCCTCGGGCGCTCACCTTTAACTCGGACGGAAAAAAAAGCCAGTCGCTTATCTTGCAGTATTGGAGAGTCTCCATTACAGCACACACTGAGCCAGCTGCAGCACACACACACACACTCTCTCTCTCTCACACACACACACACACACTCAGAAGAGGAGGAGGAGGAGGAGGCTCCTATAATTCATTACACCCTGCTCACTGCAGATCCCTTTCCACATTCTTCACTACACAGCAGCCTGCTTTTATACAGAAGAAGAGGAAAAGTTCAACAGACGTCCTTATCCTAACGTGTCCGACGTAACGGATTGCTTGGTTCCGATCGGGTCGCGTGTCGAAGTCTGCAGCGCCAAAGCGAATCTCAGTTTACGAGTGACACGAAGACGGAGACTGGAACTACAAATGGTTTCTTAGGAGGAAGTTTGGTAGAAAGAAGTGAGTGTCAGTGCTGCCTGAGATGAAGCTGTGGTTCTGAGGATCCCGACACAGGAAAGTCTTCCGGAAGGAAAATGTCAAAATCTGCGGGATTTCTGGTTCCTCAGTCACACAATGGACTGCGCTTCTTATTAACGTCACAAAAAAAAGACAAAATGTGACGTGACATACGGCTAAGTACGGTGACCCATACTCACAATTCGTTCTCTGCATTTGACCCATCCAAAGTGCACACACACACACAGCAGTGAACACACACACACACAGCAGTGAACACACACACACACAGCAGTGAACACACACACACACACAGCAGTGAACACACACACACACAGCACGGAACACACACACCGCAGAGAACACACACACACACAGCAGTGAACACACACACACACACACCGTGGACACACACCCGGAGCAGTGGGCAGCCATTTATGCTGCGGCACCCGGGGAGCGCCCGGGGGGTTCGGTGCCTTGCTCAAGGGCACCTCAGTCGTGGCCGGCCAGAGACTCGAACCCACAACCTTAGGGTTAGGAGTCAGACTCTCTAACCATTAGGCCATGACTTCCACAAATGTTCAGAAAAGTGTAGAATAACACCTAAACTGATATCAAACATTTTCCCAAAATCCATCCAAACAAAGAGGAGCAAACGAATGCTCTCATAACCTAAAAACACAAAGAGAGACAGTGGAGCCAATCAGTGATGAGCTCATGAACTCTCTCTCTCACACACACACACACACACACACACACACACACACACACACACACACACACACACACACACACACACTTATAGATTATAGGCTTTTGCTTTGCTATGTATTTATTTGTTTTGCAAATAAAGTTTGTTTTAAACTGAACTGAATTGAATTGAGAGAAAGAGAAAGAGAAAGGGTGACGAAGAAGAAGAAGAAGAAGAAGAAGAAGAAAGAGAGAGAGAGAGAGAGAGAGAGAGAGAGAGAGAGAGAGAGAGAGAAAATCCAGGAGCTTGTATAATATCTGCCTCTTTGGCCCAAGCAGGTGTTTCACTCATTACTTCTACAGAGGCTCAGAAGCAGCAGAGATCCTGAAGATCAGAGCGCTGGATTCATCTGAGCCAACAAATCCGTCTTTCAAGGAAAAGCGAGCGTGATCTTCTCTTTAATCTCTCCGTGGAATCTCGAGGAGGAAAAGCGAGCGTGATCTTCTCTTTAATCTCTCCGTGGAATCTCGAGGAGGAAAAGCGAGCGTGATCTTCTCTTTAATCTCTCTGTGGAATCTCGAGGAGGAAAAGCGAGCGTGATCTTCTCTTTAATCTCTCCGTGGAATCTCGAGGAGGAAAAGCGAGCGTGATCTTCTCTTTAATCTCTCCGTGGAATCTCGAGGAGGAAAAGCGAGCGTGATCTTCTCTTTAATCTCTCTGTGGAATCT
>NC_062531.1:3149309-3151809 GCF_022655615.1 Tachysurus fulvidraco
ACACACACACACACACACACACACACACACACACACAGTTGCCCATGAGTGTGAGGCTGTGCTACAGAGACTTCAAACAGTGAGGCTTAGGGACATTTCAGCACTGATTAAAGCAGAGCCTCGTTTTACACACACACACACACACACACACACACACACACTGACATCACCCACATGCTCTTACATACACAAACCCACATAGAAACACTCACACACTGACACACAACCACACACACTGACACCACGCACACACACACACACACAAAGACACCACATACACATAAACACATACACACTCACACACACATACATATATACACACACAAACACACACACGAACAGACACACACACACATACATTTATACACACACACACACACACACACACACACACACACACATACACACTCACACACACATACATATATACACTCACACAAACACACACACGAACAGACACACACACATACATATATATACACACACACATACACTCACATGCACACACAGACACCACACACACACACATAAACACACACACGCACACAGACACCTCACACTCACATACATGTATATGCACATGCACACACATAAACGCACACACTCACACACACACACTTTCACACACACAGGTCTTTTGACTGAGGTCAAAAACAGAAACCCGGGCCTATAAAATCCTCCAAAACTTTGACTTTTTCAGACAGAAACTTCCAGAAGAAGATCCGTGAGGCTACACAGTAAACTGCAGCGACGTCACAACCGTCAAAATCCTGTGCCTCTGACTAACAGAAACAAACTCTGAGATGAAGACACTCAGGAAACTCTCTGCTTTATTTAGCCGCCTCGCATCTTTTAATGTCCTCCCTTTTAGAAACGGACATCCCATAATGAAAGGAAATATAGAATCAACATGTAAACTTCACCGTATCAGCGATCTCATATGTTTTTAATCCTTGTTTTTTTGCGCACATTGTTACCGAGTAAACGGCCAGGCGTATCAGACGCGTTAAGAACGCGAGTCTTGCCATCGGAAATACCTTTGGACCAATCAGATTTGAGGATTTAACAGCACAGTGCTGCGCCTCATCCAGTCACGCGGCGGAATCACATAATAATACCGTCGCATGACAGATCTGTTGCTGGATTTAGCCGCATTTCCTGGACCGTCAATAAATCACAATAAAAGACGGATAAATAGGTCATCGCTCAGCGGGAAAGCCGGCGCTCGCGAGCCGGTTACTAATTCAAATTTAAAACCATGCAATATGTTTAAAAGCAACATTAAAAACCAGGCGCATGACAAGTCCAAGCCCCGGCAGAGCGTTATCGACACGCTGTCAGATCTGTCAGACGCTAAAATAGGCCTGGGTTTGGCAGCCAGGACGGCGTCTCCAGCCTCCTCCTCCTCCTCCTCCTCGTCCTCCTCCTCGTCCTCCTCCTCTCCTGTCCTACTGCATGGAATAACTGCAGCACTAACAGGACGAATCAATCAGAAACGCGATCAGGTCTCGATGCCTTGGCGGTGCAGCGCGGCCAAACCAAATGCTCTCGTCTCAAACCTTCATGACTGCAGCAAGCCTCGACGAGGGTCTGTCCGATTCATAATAAATCACAACTGAGCGAGTGACAGGACAACAGTATCATAGAGTATCGTATCACGTACTGTAGCCCATTCAAGCCGATTCTGTAATACGCAATACGGGTCATGATACATGGGCTAATTAAATAAAAAATCCTCAGGTCTAAACTTTTCAATTATTAAACAGAGAAAATGTGAAAAAAATTTTGTTAAAAAAAAAAAAACAACAGCTCTGTCAATGTACATAATGACTGAATATACGCTAAATGCCACGAAGATTCTGGACCTCCGCTGAGACGAGGGCGACTCTGTGAGGATCCTGAGGCATCTAGAGACGTTCCAGCTCCAGTTAGACTCTGCGATACTAAAGAGGAGATGTGAACTCCATGTGGTCTTTGAGGACAACAACCTCCTCATCAATACAACATTTATCAGACTGTATATTTATAATCACACCCTCCGGCGTCACACGTATGAGGATGAGGTTCACCATTGTGTCCGGTTCCTCTCAAGGTTCCTTCCTTTACCATCTAAGGGAGTTTTTCACCTGAGTCACCTCAGACTTGATCATCGGGGATAAATACAAACACCTTTAAATATGTCTAATATTCATCTTAAATTTTTGTATTATATTAATCATCTTGATATTATTCTTTATAATAAACTTTTGTTCTACGGTTATGTTCCGTGAAGCCGCTTTGAGACGACGTCGAGTGTAAAAAAAAGCGCCGTAGAAATACATTTGAAGAAACAGTAATAATTTCTACTTCTATTTTTAAAATTTAGTTTTTTGTCAGTCAAAACCTCAGCGAACAAAAGCAAGAAAAAAAAAAGAAAGAACAAATAAATACATAAATAAAAGTAGGACAAGTGGGTTGATGCGATCTTGGTGTTTGTGACCTGCGATCAAAACTCAACACC
>NC_062531.1:3154309-3171809 GCF_022655615.1 Tachysurus fulvidraco
CACGCTGTTGTACCAAAGCCTCGGATTCGTTAAAATATCTAAATAATCCTAGTAGCTTCATCCAGGAAAGGTCAGGAGCCAGTGGGCATCCATGCAAACCTGTTACTCCATTAAAACCTCCTAATCACTACAGCAATACGCTCACAGCTCAGAGGAAACACCTCAAAGGAGCTGTGTTTATGCTCAATATCCAATGACGTCTCAAACGTACCGTCTGAATAATGAGACCTGAAGCAGTCACATTCCAGGCCAGTGGGGAAAAAAAAGTAAAAAGAATAAAAAAAAGTAAAAAGAATAAAGAAAAGTAAAAACAATAACCAAACTTAACTAAACTAAACTAAACTAAAGCCCAGGCAGAACACGAGAGAGACGTCAGTGTTATTTAAACAGCGCTTTCCTGGAAATGAGTGAAATCTCCTGTATTAAGTCATTTCTGAGGTCAACTTTCAGGACAAAGTGAGGGAAAGAAACAAAAACAAGCCAGCTGGGCAAATTAAAACTTGGATTTCTTTTCCATCGACATAACTCGTAACTCTCAACATCCAAGTCGTGCACTTTGGACAACTGGAATCGGAACAAACATTCAACAGAGACGATCACAACTTTAAAACGAAACCCCACAGCAAGAATGTACAAAATAAATATGGGGGTTTTTTTTCATTTAAAATATTTGCAAATATAATGTTCTGTGTCGCTTTCCAGCTGCCAAAATCTTTAAAACAGATTCATGTGAGAATTGTTACTACAGAAGAAGATTTCAGATTATAAGCAACACAAATCGAGATATTTGAACTTGAAATTTTCTAAATTCGCAATGTGGAAAAAAAAAAAGTTTTTCCGCTAACAGCGCTTAAACGCAAGCAGAACAACCTGGGTGAATAAATCCGAGAGGTTTTTTCAAAATTTTGCAAGGATCCCACATGTATTTTTCTGTTAATCCTGAATGACAAGTTTAGAACAATATGCAGAAAAAATACAAATACAAATGTTAAGCAAATCTTCAGCAACGCATCACCTGAACTCAATATCAACAAAAATATTCTCAAACATTTTGCAAAAAATTTAAATTTCCAGAACGCTCCAGAGCCAAGTTTGCATGTCACAACTTTGTGCATTTTATTTTTATCCTGTTATGACTACCTTAGTGTTAAGTACCCTGTCAGCTTAGAGTAGAAGTTTGAGAAGGAGTTAAAAAGCAGCACTAAAAACATCATGAAGGATTAAAAAATAAATAATAATATTTAAAATAAATAAATAAATAAAAAGTCTGGGTTGCTTTTATGTTTTGTTTTAACTTTGCCCGCCCTTTTCTAAACTTTTATCCCAACATTAATTCACTTCTCCCACAATGCGCATGAGGCCTTTTTTTTTTTTTTTCTTTTACCTGAGTCAGACACAGAGGAGAATACATCATGGTGAGAAAACGGAGAAACGCGAAAAGGAGTGGAGAAAGCGCGATCAGCAGTCACAGTTAATCGTCGTCGTCATCATCATCATCATCTTCTCCTTCTTCTTCATCAGCAGGAGCAGAGCCGGCGCTTCCACCATCGCCGCCGCACTTCTCTCGCGCTCCCGGTGCAAGCAACTCAAGTTTGGAAAGCTCGTGCAGGGACAGAGAGAGAGATAGAACGTACTAGAGCGCGAGAAAGAGGGAGGGAAGGAGGGAGGAAGGGAGGGGAAAAGAAAAAAGCGCGCAGGAGCCGCACACGAGATTTGACCGCCGACTAAAGATCCGAAAACGTGGAGGCTCGGGCGAGCTCATGCACTGTAGGAAACAGGGGAGGAGGACGCCGGAGAGAGAGAGAGAGAGAGAGAGAGAGAGAGAGAGAGAGAGAGAGAGAGAGAGAGAGAATCAAAGAAGAAGAAGAAATGAAAAAGAGGGAGGAATGAAATGACGTTATGAAAATGGCCCATCCCATTAAAAAACGCGCAGAACTTAAAGAAGCAGGAACTCTCTCTCTCTCTCTCTCTCTCTCTCTCTCTCTCTCTCTCTCTCTCTCTCTCTCTCTCTCGGTCTGTCACTCTCTCTTTCTCTCTCTCTCTCTCTCTTGGTCTGTCACTCTCTCTTTATCTATCTATCGCTCTGTTTTTCTGCTTTATGTTCTGCTAAATTTTTTTTCTCAGGTGAAATTTTTTTTGCTCGCTCTCTCTCTCTCTCTCTCGTTCTCTTTCTCTCTCTCTCTCTCTCTATACCTCTAGAGTGGGGCTTACATCTCTGGACTGAACTCCGTATTCTACAGCAGTGGAATCGTCAAACTCACAAGTTCTAACGTCTAAATTCTTCAAAGTTTCTTGTCAACAGAAATGTGTCAGCAATGGAAAAACAAAAAAAGGTCAAATGCAGAACTCAGGCTTCTTCATCTATCCATCTTGGGGAAAGAGCTTCTAGGCCATGGCTAGGGTTCTGCTGCTGAGTCAGTCTGAACGATGATGATGAATAAGATTAACATCATTTAAAAAATGTTAAATGGCAAAAGTGTGTGCATAGTGTAAGCTATAACGTAGTGCTTGCTTTCTTCTGGTGGGACGATCTGAATGATACTTATGGTGCTTTAACTGTGGAAAAATATCAAATATCCATCAGAAGAACCCCTTAAAGGTTGTGTGAAGAACCCCACAACAGGGGAATTTGTTTGCGTTCCACCAGTGAGACAATGATTAACTGTTAAAGGGATGACGGAAATATGTTAGATTCTATGTAGAACCATGCAACAGTGTCATTGGTTTCGGCTGGTGACACAATCAAAAAGATAATGATGATGATGATGATGATGATGATGATGAAGAAGAAGTGTAAAAAAGTTACATGTAAAATACTTGTTCACTTCTCCCTATGGGGGAAACCCTTACAGGTTCTATACAGAATCCCACAACAGAGGAAACCTTTAAAGATACTATGTAGAATCCAGAGAATTTCTCTTAAAGCTAAGAACCTTTAACTATACAAGAACCCTAGCATGACTGTACAGAGTGTTGAAAGTACCTTCAGAAATGTTACTGCAGCGGTTTCTTAAAACTAGTTCCTATAAGAGCTTTAAGTGTGATAGATCCGAGGCGGACATGAGTCGCTGACACGAGTTGAACCTTTTTGTTCAGCTTCAACAACATAACATATTAATCTGTGTGTTTTCCTTCTCTGTTCTATACCATATTATGTTTATTGAGACAGAAAAACATATTTTAAAAAAATAAATAAATAAGGATAAAAATAATAATAAATACATTTTGGGGAAAAAATAAGTTCCCAAATTTGCTCTAGAATGAAAGTGCTCTTATTTAAAGTTCTTTCACACACACATATATATATATATATATATATATATATATATATATATATATATATATATATATATATATATATATATATATATATATATATATATATATATATATAGTTTCAGGTCTATAATAGTATATAACATATGCCTGGAAAAAATGTACACAGCTTTACTAAAAATATATATATATAAATATATTAATTTATATTCCTGTTTCGCTTTTCCCTTCTTCCCCATTAAGGTTTGTTTATTTGTGTGTTCTTTTTAATTCACAAGAAAAGCATGCTTAGATAGCACTCACATAAAGCCATTATTAAAATGAAGGATTTTAATTCCCTTTCTTTATTTCCCTCAAACCAGGGTAATGATCAGAAAATTAGTTTGCCATGCTGTATCGAGAGAGTCATGTCTGTCTCTACACACCATAAATAATAATAAATATATTAATAATAGGCTCGTAAGTCTTTTAGCTACATCTAGATAGAGAAATAAATAAACTTCCTAAATTCTTGGAACATCATAACAGGACCTTTTTTACTTTTACAAAAGTTTCAATTTAAGTTACAGGACTTTTTTTTTTCTTTCAATTTTTTTTTATTTTTAAATATGTTTTAGCCTGGATTAATACAGCATGTGTTAAATTATAAGCAGAGGGGAAGAGGAAGGCACACACACAAACACACACACACACACACACACACACACACACACACACACACACACACACACACACACACACACACACTTACTTCCTGGATAGAAACCGAAAATGTCCTTGCAGAAGCTGATCTAAGACCCTGAGCTAATAAAATAAGAGCTGTTGAAAGTCTGCACCTTGTGCATTATGGTGTTGCAAAAGTATTCAGCACTGAACTCGGTATTTAGAGTAAAAGTGAAGTCAAATTAAAATGCGTGTAAGCAAAAGGGATTGATTGTGTGCCGAAGTGTGACTTGAAGACTTGAACAAAACAATGTAACCGGCTTGTGAGTGAAAGTGTTATTTTATTGACAGAGTGGCCCTGGCATGGCCCTGTGTGTTTCTGCCTTAAACACGCCGTTATTAGGTGCACTTTCAGTTTTATGGACCGTGTGTGTGGGGGGGCTTGTTGTTTATTATCCCGTATCGGCGAACAGGCGTGAAAAAAGTAGCGCAATGCAGCTTCACAGGCGCTGCAGAGCCACACGGAGCTCCGGGGCTCGGGCTGAAATTCCTCCCAGAGACGGAGCGCCTCCGCCGGCCTGCGGCTTCAACTTCACGCCGGTGAGCTCCGGGCTCCGGCCGCGGCCATTTTCCTGCTGAGCATAACGTCGGCTTTGAACTTGAAATTGGCCTTGCGTGTGTGTGTATGTGTGTGTGTGTGTGTGTGTGTGTGTGTGTGTGTATGTGTATGTGTGTGTGTCCCGTTAACACACACACACAGACTATCAGTCCTTTTTTTTCTCACGCTGGCAAATACCTTATAACTTTAAGTACAGGGGGGAGAAAAAGCCCAAGTCTGGGCGTTTGATAGCCCAAACACACGCCTTAACGTTTTCCACTAAGCTGAAGGTTTGGCCCAGGACCAAGAAGGCGAGAAAAAAACTGGAGCAACCGGCACAGAAAGAGAGGAAGCGGCGAGAAACCGAAACGCGTAACGACACTTCTCTCCTTGCGGCGATCTCGGTTTGACTTTATTATTAAGGACACTGGACAAACTCGGGATCATGTGCAGGAAACGAAAGGAACACGGAGAAATAAAAGGGATTGTTTTGACGTACCATTTTCGGAGTGAGAGTGCCAGCCGGACCAGAGGAGGGGAAAAAGTTGTCTCTCGGAGGCTTGTTGGCGGCGCTGCGGCGCGCTGTCACTGCGCGCTCATGTCGTCCGGGGCGGGGGGTGTTTTTATTTCTTTTAATTCGCCTATCTTATTAATCCTCCAAATCCATTTGTCAGAAAGGGTAAAATCCTCAGTCCTCGGACAGCCAGTGGCAAAACACGAATTCGTCCCCGTTGCACAGTGAGGAGGGTTTTGTTTTGATGTTGTTGTTTTTTTTTTTTAGTTTAGAGTAAAATGGAGCGCGTTCGGACTCTCAGCTGCATCTGGGCCGGATTTGTAGCTCTCTTTGCGCGCTGTGTTTTTCACTCTCACACACACATACAAACACGCTCCGATCTCCTGTCTCATAGCTTTTGGTGATCATCACATCACGTCTTCTTCTCTTGACGTCTCTCGTTTATTATTGTTATTTTTACGATCATTATTATTATGGTGATGATTACGACGCAAACGGCGGCGAAACACCAGCAGCAGCAGCAGCAACCGCGTACAGTCGCGGAGAAGGAATTGATGAAACGCGTCGGAGGTGGCGTGTGTGTGTGTGTGTGTGTGTGTGTGTGTGTGTGTGTGTGTGTTTGTGTGGCAGTGTGTGTGTACACAAGGGGGGTCGTGGACTTGCTGTGCTTTATGGCGCAGTTAAAATCAGGTTATTCCAGAATACTGAAGCATAAAATCGTGGATAAATCCAAAAGGACACAAGCAGCTGATTTTAACCCTCAAGCTCCCTCCTCCCCCTGGGATCTGTCATTAGCAATAATTAATGAATCCCACATGCAGGAATTTAATCAAAAGCAGCACTTTCCACGTGTTCCGTGTGTGTGTGTGTGTGTGTGTGTGTGTGTGTGTGTGTGTGTGTGTGTGTGTGTGTGTGTGTGAGAGAGAGAGAGAGAGAGAGAGAGAGAGAGTGTGTGTGTAAGAGAGAGACGGGGGGGGGTTATCCATCCATTCCTACAGCCGTGACAAATTTTAAGTTTATGAAATTACCTTAACTGAAAAAATCATTATATGAACCCTTCATTAAATCTATTATTATTATTATTATTATTATTATTATTATTATTATTATTATTATTATTATTATTATTATAACTTTCTAGACGATTTCTAGACTTTTGTTCATTTTAACTCCATTTGTGCGAAACTGTGGTCAAGAAAGTTATTAAAACAAGTTAAAACATGAGCTTAAACACACACACACACACACACACACACACACACACACACACACACACACACACACACACACACACAGGAAAATGCTTAGAATTCTGTCAGTTCTAAAAGTTGTACTAGGTTTCCTTCTTTTTCTTTCTTTCCTTCTTTCTTTCTTTCTGAGAGAAGAGGACACTAAAACGATCTCATTCATACATTTCTTTATTTTTAGTTATTTATTTAATATTTCCTCCTATACTAAAGGTAGGGCAATAAAAAGGTTTAATGTCACGTGTAAATAGAATCCAGACAGTTTTACAAGCCTGTTGCAGACATATGAAGCCCTTTTCAAACTTTATTTTTAACCCTATGTCCAATTCTATCCTACTGACACACTGATGCAGAGAAATGTTGTCACTCTGAAAGTATAAAGTAAAAAAAAATTCTGCTTCATTGATTGGAGATTTTATGTAAGTATGCATTTATTCAGTCTATTTATTAATGGCAGCCTGCTGATGAGTAGAAATCATAAGTTATAATAAGTTTCAGCAGATTGTAGTAATGAATTTCTTTTTTTTTCTTTATTTAATAAACTGTGCGTTGTTATTATTAACACAAAAAATCCCCAGTCTTTTTTCTTTTTTTTTCTTGGAAAATCTGCTTTGCGATAGGAATCTGACTTTTGCAGTACTTACGCATTAATATCTCTCTCTCTCTCTGTCTCTCTCTCTTTCTGTCTCTCTCTCTCTCTCTCTCTCTCTCTCTCATTTCTCCGACTTCTCCAGGTTTGACTAAGCAGTTTCACTCTTCTGTGCTTTTTCTTACAGGAAATGAATAACAACTGATTTATAAAACTCCTGTACTTAACATGGTGTCAGCAAATACACGGGAATTGAAGGGGGGTTTTGTGAAAGGAGGAAATTAAGTAAAAAAATTCTGAATGCAACTGTTTTATTTACAACGTTTATTTTGGAGCAAAATGATGATGATGATGAAGGTGAGATTACAAACCTCCAGAGATTTAAGGGGCAGTTAGCTGTTGTACCTTTAAGGTGAACCAATTGAATAACAAAACTCTATTTGTTTGTTTGTTTGTTTGTTTGTTTGTTTGTTTGTTTATGGGACATTTAGCTGTAACACCCAGTGATTTAAGGGGCATTTGGGTGTTGTACCTCACCATAATGTGGTTCAGGAGGCCTGAAGTTCTGATTACAGAATATTCTTCTTTATTCCAGATAGATAGATAGATAGATAGATAGATAGATAGATAGATAGATAGATAGATAGATAGATAGATAGATAGATAGATAGATAGATAGATAGACAGGTAAATGATTCAATAGCATGAGATCCATAAATATTAACCATTTCTAAGGTTCTAAAATGAATTAAACATCAATGTTTTATAAACCGAAGAGTAGCAAAAAGCTTTAGTGAGCCTTTTGTTAACGTTGCTGTTCTCTGTCAAAGCAAACAAACTAATGTAATGTTCAGATAAAAACACAAGGGTGTTAAATATAAATAGTCACAAATATCAATATTCCAGTTAAATGTTTAAGCAGTTATAGTGTGATATGAATATAGAAATGAATTATTGAGGCTTATATTAGTCAGAAAGAAGTAGTAAATGAGTGACATTTACACACACACACACACACACACGCAGAGAGATATCAGGCTGTATATAAACGAGGCCTTGAACTTATGCCCATCCTTGGCAAATCTAAAAGTGGGGTGATATGAAACGTGCAGCGTGGCACGACCTGGCTCACAGGGCTGATTCACACACACACACACACACACACACACACACACACACACACACAGAGAGAGAGAGAGAGAGTGTGTGAACGGGCTTCAGGATTATTAGCTGCACCGAGCTGCACTGGCACGCCGAGCAGGCAGCCTGCCACACAAGCATGGCGCAGACTCAACGTCTCTCTTCTCGCTGCTCTAACAACAAAACAGCAGGAAAAAGGAGTGAAATAGGAGCCTGACATTTACAGAGTGACAGTGTGAGATCTTTTTAACAGTTACCGAATAAATCCACTAATACAGGATAAGTGATTTTGGCATTATTTGTTTTGTTGCTGTTTGGGATTAATTGACATTAAGTGACACACTTCAAAATAAGTGTGAGTCAAAAGGAAACCTGCATGAAATGACATTAAAATGTAACCTGCTCTTTGTGTAATGTAGGTTTTCATTTGACAGACCAGAGGAAAATATTTAGCAGCTGTTTGAAAAGCTTGCAGTTTGCAAGAAAGCACATATAATGATCCTGAAAGCTACATTTAATCTTAGGAAATTCCCCAATTTTGCAAAATGACTCATAATAAAAATAAAAAAAAGGACGGTATTTAAAATATCTATAAATCCATAAAGATGTAATTAAACAATGCACTCTGAGGGTTAATGCACAATTTAAAACTATACAACTGCAGTTTTATTTATTTATTTGTTTGGGGATTTATTTTTTAATTTTTTTGGCATTTCTTGTATTTTATTATTATTATTCTTTTTTATTTCTTTTTTGTACTAAAAATGGTGCACAGTATGAATAAAGTCTATTATAATTTTTTTACTTTCAAAGATTATTTTTAAACATAAACTGAGGATCTAAACAGATCCTCTAGAAGCTTTATTTCAGAAAACTATCATTCATCCTCTATTTTCTTTTTTTCTTTCTTTCTGTATTTATGAGCAGAACGAGACGGCACAAAGCTCTGGGCCACACTGCAGCCTAATATATTGCTAGGGTAAAAAAAAAAAAGTTTGGCATAAACAGCAGCTGATTTTTATTTCAGGCCACATAAAATGTGACAACACAACCAACAAATCTGAATCTTACACACTGGAATTAATTTTCCAGAAGTTTTCTGACCCCCTCGGGTCCTATGATATTGCAAATGTGTAGAAATAAGAAAAGCTTAGGGCCCAAGGATAAGATTATTTTTTTATTTACCTGTAAAAAAAAAAAAAAACTTAAATAAACGAATGAACAAACAAACAAATAAATAAATAAAACAGGTTTCGTTGTTGTCTTAAAGACACGTTTGCAGTATTTGTACATTTTGCACACACACACACACACACACACACACACACACACACACACACACACACACACACACACACACACACACACACTGTAAATGCAGTCTGGATTTGCGAGAAATTCAGCAGAAACTTTTGCTTTGAACTTCTGCACGGTAGACTACTGTTTGTGGTCACATGCGCCCTCTAGTGGTACAACACAAGAAACGCATCTTAGCAAAAACATGTTTTATATACAATATATTTGTTTGTTTGTTTGTTTGTTTTTCCTTCCAATTTTTTGTTGTTATTGTTTCCTCCCCTTGCAGCTACAAGCCTTTTTCTCGATCAAATGATACCTATTATACATTTGTCTATACTGACAATTGTAATTAAGTGCTGGATTCTATAAAATTGTCTCAGACATATGATGTAATGTGTGATGTAATGTAAAGATTGTGTCATAAAAAAAGATATTATTACAAAGGGGAAAAAAAGACAAAGTAGTGTTTACAGAAAACCTTTGTGTTGGTGTTGGTGTGTAGATGATAATTATTATTTTTATTTTTTTTAATGCATCTCTTCAACTGTAATAATACAATAATTACAAGAAGAAAATTATTAAACAAGCACTGGTTCTTATTTATCTCCAATATTTGGCTATAAAAAAGTATTATAATAAATGATTCTTTTATTCTTTGAATTTTTTTTTTTTAGAATTTCTATTCAACTTTATTTTATCTATTTTTTATCCTTGTTTCTTTTTTATTTCTTGAATAAAGTCTATTATTTCTTTTTTAAAGGTTTTTTTGTAAACATTCACTTTTTTATTTTTTATTTTGGAAACAACCTTTTCTTCTTTTTTTTTTCTTCTTCTATGTAAAAAAAGAGATTGCTTTAATTACTTTTTATAAGTCACAACCTAAAATTGTCTGTACAGTCGATGTTCCTTTCCAGACTCATCCAGGATCCTCTTGTAGCTCACAGAAACCTGGCAGTTGATTATAAAGATTGGGGAAGGATTATTATTTTTGACTCATCAGACTCACTCTTCTGTCTCACTGTATGCTCTGGAGCTGCTTTTCTGGTTAGCACGGCTGTAAAGAGTGGTTAGCTGAGTTACCTTAACTTCCTGGAAGCTCCAACTAGCAGTGGGGGTTCTAGGATTTTTCTGTAACAGGGGCCATTAAGGGGCCACATGTTACATTCCAAGTACCAAGTACAGGGTACACAAAATAATTTATTCAGTACAGTGCAAATACATTTTGGCAGTCATTCCTTTTTTCCTAGGGTTAGGAACGCTCTAATAAAAGATTGTGAGCCAGTAAATTTCTGAATGATTTTTCATTGTGAAAAATACTCCGGTTGCTCTTCTTGATGGAACGGGGGCCAATCAGGGGCCAACTTCTAGAACCACCGATACCAACCAGGATCCTCTGTTCTATCTTGTGGAAGTGGTGGATGTTTTTTGTTGGTTGTTCCCACCGTTCTGACTGTTGATATTGTCACAGAGGTCGCACTGTTGAAGGTCTTTACTTGTGTGATGTGTGCGATCCTGCTGCTGCCGTCTGATTGGCTGAGAGGATAATTGCACCGTATGGAAGAATTTGCAGGGGTACGAGACGAGTCAATTCACGTAAAAATTCAACGTATTTATAACCAAACTCGTCCCACTAGGACTAAACTCTATGAGCAGTGTGGGCAGTGTGCTGTACGCTCCGGGGTCCAAGTTTGTTTAGAAACCAACCTCCCAAAAAAGTTTCAAGGCCCCGCACTACGAGAGGGTTTTTTAAAAAAGAATTTATGAAAAATAAATGAATCCCCGAACCACACAGAGCCGAGCCAAAACCCCCAGGAGCCAAGGCTTCTCTCCTTCATCTCACAGCAGGAATTTTATTTTTATTTTCGTACATTTCTTCATCTCTGTCAGTGCTCTTTCCATGCAAGTGCCTGCAAAGCACAAAAGCAGTGTGTGGTTTCTCCCACGTCGGACCAGCCGAGGTGTGTGTTTCGGTGCCCTTTCACGCTGAGCCCAGGCTTTTCATTAAAAATAACTGGATCCAATCGGGCAGCTTCAGCGTTTTTTTTTTTTTTAGTGTATTATTGGATCTCAGAAAGACGAGAGAAAGCAAATATCTATCCAGCGTTTCAGCATTTCATACTTATTGATCATTCCAGACTATACGAAATACGACACGGTGTATTTTCTGGATGTCTGGAAGTCTTTGTGAAGCATAAACACAACAACAAACAGGACGTGTGCGATATGATCACAGCATGAGCAGGAACCGGCTCTGGATGTTTGAGATGGTTGACGATGAAATGAAATTGTTGTCTAAAGCGAGACACAGGAAGAGATCAGAACGTGTGGAGCTGGATTTCATTAAGGTCTGATCTTAGGGACAGAAATACATCGTATTCTGTAGTTTACATAAATATGTTCAGCTTCAACAGATTAGAACAATTAGTCATACGGAATAATCCATAGGAAAGAAGGGGGGATTTTTTAAAAGTATTTTTTATAAAAGCACCTCCTAAAAATTCCCCTGAAGAGATCTTACTCAAGTCTTCCTCAAGTTACAGCTTTAACTCTGACTGCTACAAAGCGCTGAGACTGGAGACTCCTTCTATACATGATAAATCTCCTTACAAAAACCTTTATAGAGTTTATAACAAAATTAAAAAAGATATTATTATTATTATTATGATACTGAGATGTGTGGGTTATCGACACTCCACAATTATACATAATCGATTCATTTATTTTTAATTAGCAAAAATAATCATACTTTAATACTAATAATATTTAATGCTTGTATACATTTCTTATGATTTTTTAATTTTTTGAATCATATAATGGCTAATTCACGTGTCTGTCAATTAGCCTTTACCGTGGAAACTATTTAACCTATTAAAGTACAACACATCCCATTTTAAGGAGGACTGTAATAAAGTGTGTAATAAAGTGTGTAATAGTGTGTAATAAAGTGTGTAATAGTGTGTAATAAAGTGTGTAATAGTGTGTACTAAAGTGTGTAATAGTTTGTACTAAAGTGTGTAATAAAGTGTGTAATAGTGTGTACTAAAGTGTGTAATAAAGTGTGTAATAGTGTGTACTAAAGTGTGTAATAAAGTGTGTAATAGTGTGTACTAAAAAGTGTAATAGTGTGTACTAAAGTGTGTACTAAAGTGTGTAATAGTGTGTAATAGTATGTATTAAGTGTGTAATAGTGTGTAATAGTGTGTACTAAAGTGTGTAATAGTGTGTACTAAAGTGTGTAATAGTGTGTATTAAAATGTGTAATAGTGTGTAATAGTGTGTACTAAAGTGTGTAATAGTGTGTACTAAAGTGTGTAATAGTGTGTACTAAAGTGTGTACTAAAGTGTGTATTAAGTGTGTAATAGTGTGTAATAGTGTGTACTAAAGTGTGTAATAGTGTGTAATAAACTGTGTAATAGTGTGTGTAATAGTGTGTAATAGTGTGTACTAAAGTGTGTAATAGTGTGTAATAAAATGTGTAATAGTGTGTATTAAAGTGTGTAATAAAGTGTGTAATAGTGTGTAATAGTGTGTACTAAAGTGTGTAATAATGTGTACTAAAATGTGTAATAGTGTGTAATAGTGTGTATTAAAGTGTGTACTAAAGTGTGTAATAATGTGTAATAAAATGTGTAATAGTGTGTAATAGTGTGTACTAAAGTGTGTAATAGTGTGTACTAAAGTGTGTAATAAAGTGTGTAATAGTGTGTAATAGTGTGTATTAAAGTGTGTACTAAAGTGTGTAATAATGTGTACTAAAATGTGTAATAGTGTGTAATAGTGTGTACTAAAGTGTGTAATAGTGTGTAATAGTGTGTACTAAAGTGTGTAATAGTGTGTACTAAAGTGTGTAATAATGTGTACTAAAATGTGTAATAGTGTGTAATTGTGTGTACTAAAGTGTGTAATAGTGTGTACTAAAGTGTGTAATAGTGTGTAATAGTGTGTACTAAAGTGTGTAATAGTGTGTACTAAAGTGTGTAATAGTGTGTAATAGTGTGTACTAAAGTGTGTAATAGTGTGTAATAGTGTGTACTAAAGTGTGTAATAGTGTGTATTAAAGTGTGTACTAAAGTGTGTAATAGTGTGTACTAAAGTGTGTAATAGTGTGTAATAGTGTGTACTAAAGTGTGTAATAGTGTGTAATAGTGTGTACTAAAGTGTGTAATAGTGTGTATTAAAGTGTGTACTAAAGTGTGTAATAGTGTGTACTAAAGTGTGTAATAGTGTGTACTAAAATGTGTAATAGTGTGTAATAGTGTGTACTAAAGTGTGTAATAGTGTGTAATAGTGTGTACTAAAGTGTGTAATAGTGTGTACTAAAGTGTGTAATAATGTGTACTAAAATGTGTAATAGTGTGTAATAGTGTGTAATAGTGTGTACTAAAGTGTGTAATAGTGTGTAATAGTGTGTACTAAAGTGTGTAATAGTGTGTAATAGTGTGTACTAAAGTGTGTAATAGTGTGTACTAAAGTGTGTAATAGTGTGTAATAGTGTGTACTAAAGTGTGTAATAGTGTGTACTAAAGTGTGTAATAGTGTGTACTAAAGTGTGTACTAAAGTGTGTAATAGTGTGTAATAGTGTGTACTAAAGTGTGTAATAGTGTGTACTAAAGTGTGTAATAAAGTGTGTAATAGTGTGTACTAAAGTGTGTAATAGTGTGTAATAGTGTGTACTAAAGTGTGTAATAGTGTGTAATAGTGTGTACTAAAGTGTGTAATAGTGTGTACTAAAGTGTGTAATAGTGTGTAATAGTGTGTACTAAAGTGTGTACTAAAGTGTGTAATAGTGTGTACTAAAGTGTGTACTAAAGTGTGTACTAAAGTGTGTAATAGTGTGTACTAAAGTGTGTAATAGTGTGTACTAAAGTGTGTAATAGTGTGTACTAAAGTGTGTAATAGTGTGTAATAGTGTGTACTAAAGTGTGTAATAGTGTGTAATAGTGTGTACTAAAGTGTGTAATAAAGTGTGTAATAGTGTGTAATAGTGTGTACTAAAGTGTGTACTAAAGTGTGTAATAGTGTGTAATAGTGTGTACTAAAGTGTGTAATAGTGTGTAATAGTGTGTACTAAAGTGTGTAATAGATTAAATTAAATTAATAAAAAGATTACATATGAAGCCAGATCATTTACACATTAGTCTGATAAATTAATTTGTCTTTAAAGACCTTAACTTTTCCGAGTCCTTGAAGATGTAGACTGATGCTGCGTTCCGGCCGCCGCTCGTTTTTCTCTCGTGTTTATAGATGTAGAACTTGGCTTGTCGTTATGCTAGCCATGCTAACATGCTAACAGCGGAGCTGATATAAATTAATAACCAAAAAATAAATAACAAAAAGGTTAGATCCCTCTGTGCTTGTGAACATACTCAGGAGTCGTTATGAGCCGCATTTGACATGTTTATAACTTGCTTATAACTTGGATTTGAAGCAGATATATGTTTGAGTGCTTGCTAATTCTAACTCTTGTAAAGATTAGCGTTGTGTGGGAATCAGGAAAAGATGCACTTAAACACACCCACGTACTACTGAACTTGGACTAACATTGCCTCACGTTGTCTCACATCAGATGCTAATTTGCCATTCGGCTAAAACCTGACAAGTCATTAATACTGATTGTGATTAATTTGTCTTATCCCTGTCAGACCTGCTGCTGATAAAACACACCCCATTACTTCCAATAAACACACAAACACCTCTAAAAGAGAAATCTAGTTCTGTTCATAAAGTCTTCAACGCTTCAGCATCTCACTGTGATCCATCTGCTTATTTGCGAGGTTTCATTTATCATGATCCAAACCCCCGCTGGGACAGAACTAATCGCTATTAGGAAATGATTACTCCACACTACTGTGCCAGTGATTACACTGTAATAAGCTAACGTACCTGCTCGTGCTAACAGCATGCCCAAGGACTCTATTAGCACTTATCAGTGAAAAGGGAAACATGAGGCTAATTAAAGTGCCCCGCCTGAAGAGACTGCTATGTAGTTTCTCAGAGATGGATTAGATGATGATGAGGCTGTGGGGAGGAAACGGCTGCGCCGGGTTTAATTAAATCCGGCTTCGGCGAGGAGAGATCTGATCGGGTGTGCATAGGACGTGTTTAAAGTGGCCAATGAATTAAATAAAAATTAAATTCTGCTCATATAAAAATCTATTTTATTGCAGTATAACATAGTAAAATCCAGTGATGTGTAAAGAAAGAGCTGAAATATTACAAGTATTTTAGAGTTTGTGGACTGAGAGGTCAGGATGCTGGGACTGACAAATACAGACACCACCACTCTTCCACACAAACTGGGACTGACAGGTACAGAAGCCACACCTCTCTCACACAGAAGCCACACCTCCCCTTCACTTAAACCGACAGGTACAGAAGCCACACCTCCTTCACTTAAACCGACAGGTACAGAAGCCACACCTCTCTCACACAGAAGCCACACCTCCTTCACTTGATCTGACAGGTACAGAAGCCACACCTCTCTCACACAGAAGCCACACCTCCCCTTCACTTAAACCGACAGGTACAGAAGCCACACCTCTCTCACACAGAAGCCACACCTCATTCCATTGATCTGACAGGTACAGATGCCACACCTCTCTCCCACAGAAACCACACCTCCTTCACTGACAGGTACAGCAGACACACACACACACACACACACACACACACACACACACACACACACACACACACACACACACACACACACACACACACACACACACACACACACACACACACACACACACACCAAGCCACTGTTACTCTGTGTGAAAACAAAACACTGGCTCCATCTAGTGTTAGAAAGTAACTGAATATGAACCCAGTGCACTGATTAGAAAGGACGATGTGAACAAATATTCAGCATAATAACACAAATACGTCCTTATGACTAACTATTAACAACTATGTACTTAATGTATGCTCTTAAAAGTAAAAGAAACTCTCGAGGCAGTTCTGTATGTCAGACTCTCAGTTTGTCGTGAAGAGTGTTTATTTTACATAATCAACAGGAAAACTCTGCTCTAAACATGAAGTCAAACATATTTTCAAACATATTTCCATAAAGAAAAAGAAGTGCTCTAACATGTAAGATAATGTTTTGATGAAATCTGGAGAAAACGGCTCTAACGTAGCAGGTGAACCGAGTACAGACTGTTTCTAAAGCAAAAAAGGTGCCATCGACAAAGTGGGTGTGGTTTTTTTAGGGAAAGGACAAGAAGCTCAGCAGCGATCCAGGACCGGATGTTAAAGCACTTACGTGTTAAACGGAATTACGGATTTTTCGCGTTCATGTTTTCTCATTTCGACTTGGAAATTGTTTGATTATAAGAGGACAGGAAAAGATTCCCAGAAAAAAGGTCTGGCTGTTAACGTTACTGAGAAATCGTACATTCTGTGTCAGAAAACCTGCTGTTACTGGAGACTCCTTACAGACAGCTTCACCATCGATGGTACAATGTTTCTGCGTAGGTTGTTCCTATAGAAACGACGGTGCATTAAATCTATCGTGTTAATATAAAAGTATTTGCAGCTGCCCAAAAAAACTAACCTTAACAAAAAAGACGCTGGGTTGAAGGTTACTTTCGAATAAAATGTTCAACGTCTAATCGAGTCCTCTTCGTATTCATGACATCAGTGCTGCGGCAAACCAAAAATGCGTCTGTTTCTGTGTCGGATTTCGCGAGTCGGCAGTCATGACGCATATTTTGAGCGGCAAGAAAATTAAACACGGTTTATTTTAATGTTACAAGAGCATCATGATCTTAGAATTTAGAATTACATTTTTTTTTAAAAATCGAACTAACTAAAATAAATTTAAATTAAATATTTATTTTCCAAATCTACAGGGAGCCGCAGCAGAGGGATGAAAGAGCCACTTGTGGCTCCGCGGGTTGCCGATCCCTGATCTAACCAATCAGAATTCGAGAAATCATCAGTGCTGTTTTTAGTAAAAATGTAGGTGTTTTTTTTTTTTATTTTTTTACGAAACACATGACTCAATTTGCTCATCCAGACTTTCTTCTCCGCTTCACTGACCACTCTCTCTCTCTCTCTCTCTCTCTCTCTCTCTCTCTCTCTCTCTCTCTCTCTCTCTCTCTCTCTCTCTCTCTCTCTCTCTCTCTCTCTTTCTCTCACTCCTTCTGTCGTCCTCTCGCCGACTAATTT
>NC_062531.1:3176809-3196809 GCF_022655615.1 Tachysurus fulvidraco
TGTGAAGGATGGAATTATTATTAGAAAATCACAAAAAGGCATCAACATCCAATAAAAATCAAGCTTTAAAGCCCTAAAAATTTGTCCTATTGTGACTTGAGGTCACGTGTAAACCAGACAAAACCGCGGACGCCACAACACACAAACTCTTCTGTTTAAACTGGATTTCGGTGCAGACGTCATCCATTATTTGTATATTTATTATAAACCTGTCACTTATGATGAAGCTCTGTGTACAAGTGCAAACCCACATCATGAGAAGAACAAAACTAAGGAACACCCAGGACACGAGGGCAGATTTCAGGTAAGCTGACGCAATTTCTTCTTGTGAAAATGTCCCATGTAAAAAAAATAAAAAAGAAAGAAAGAAAGAAAGAAAGAAAGAAAGAAAGAAAGAAAGAAGATGACTCACCATCCACCACGTCTTGGCTGTCATGTCATAGCAGAGCTGCCATTTCACCGTGCTCTCTGATGGGTTACCAACCATGTGTGTGATGCTAGGGAGCTCCATGAAGAGGAACAGATCCACACAATGAACGAAAGAGAGATCGAGAGGTCCCTTAAAGTTCCCCTAAGATTCACAGAGTAGCTCCAAAGTGGCCCAAAGGACAGGAACCGGAGGAACAGATCTAGCTCCTGGTGATCCCGAGGAGATCCATCTTCTTTCTTGTCATCCTCACCTCCCGACAGACACGAGAGAGAAAGAAAAAAGAGAGAGAGAGAGAGAGAGAGAGAGAGAGAGAGAGATTAAGACGAGCGCACACTTTTAGGATTAAGACGCCCCACAGAAGCCTTCAGACACCACAAACTGTAAAGCCAGCTGTGCTAACACACACATTCACACACACATACACACACCACACAACCGGAGAGCAAACGATTGAGGAACGGAGATACCATGAGCCATGAGCCGAAACACATGATATCCTTCTAGCAGGCTCCAAACAGTTTCTCCAAATCATAAAAAATCGACAAACTACAAAGAGTCCCACCTACATCACGGGCCGACCACAATGATGCTGCACCACACGCCTTCACCCTGCCTCGTTTTTCCACTAGATCAGGTCCGTGTAGTCCGGCCGTGGAGCTCTGTAACCAGGCATCCCAGTCAGTATACACAACACAATCCACACGATGAGATGAAACGCTCGAGTAAGTCTGACACACACACACACACACACACACACACACACACACACACACACACACACACACACACACACTCTGAGGCGAGGGTCAGGACGCTCGTCTAGCTCTAGCACTCTTCTGCCTTCATGATGCTCCTCACGACATCGGAGGATCACACGTACCCGAGAACGCTTTCGTTCGGGAGTTTGTTTGTTTTTTCAATTGAAGGACATCAAAGTGACTTTAAAAATGACTTTGATTTTCTTTTTTTGGGAAAACAAGTCTAACATGGAAAGTACCTGGAGAACCTGAATAATCGGACGAGGAAACAGCAGACGAGAAACATTCTGATTTATCGCTGTCGTAACGTTCGCTTTTTTTTTTTTCCGTTGTCGTTGTCGTCTCAGTTCTTTATGGAGTTTGGATTTACACATAGAAAAGAAAGGAAAAACGATCTACAAACAACATCAGAAGAAAAATAGTTAGAATAAATAGAATTCTGTGAAAAAGAATAAAACCCAACACAGAATTTTTTTTTTCAAAATTGCCGATAATTAATCATTTTTTTCCTCGAATAAAAATCAATACATCGTGCAATTTATTCATTAATATTTATTTCTGAAATATGCAAATAAGACCAAATCTATAAAAATAGCTTATTGTGTTAGCAAGAAACGGCTTAGCGTGAACTTCTCTGACTCTGACACTGGACACTGTCTCCTTCAATAAATGTTAAACAACTGCACGTCAGTTATTAATGCGCTAACTAGCTGTGCAACTCATTTTGGTGCTTTTGTAGTGTTAGCTTGCTAATAAACCGTATGCTTATGCTTTTTTATGGGTTATGAAAAGCTAAAGCTTTTTTTATTTTATCAAAATGTCTTTATTGCCAGAACTGTAATCTGTGTTGTTTTATAAAACTCAACATGCTCCGGTCTCTTTGCTAGCGGATGGAAACTAGCATAATCATTCAGCTGAAAATAACTGGTAAATGTGTTAGGATAGATTTTATTGTTGAAGTTACTCTAGAACAGGGGGCACGGTGGCTTAGTGGTTAGCAAGTTCACCTCACACCTCCAGGGTTGGGGGTTCGATTCCCGCCTCCACCCTGTGTGTGGAGTTTGCATGTTCTCCCCGTGCCTCAGGGGTTTCCTCCGGGTACTCCGGTTTCCTCCCCTGGTCCAAAGACATGCATGGTAGGTTGATTGGCATCTCTGGAAAATTGTCCATAGTGTGTGAGTGTGTCCTGTGTGGGTATTTATGGTTTATTTATGAGTGAATGAGAGTGTGTGTGTCCTGTGATGGGTTGGCACTCCATCCAGAGTGTATCCTGCCTCGATGCCCGATGACGCCTGAGATAGGCACAGGCTCCACGTGACCCGAGAAGTTCAGATAAGCGGTAGAAAATGAATGAATGAAAGTTACTCTAGCATTTAAATTAACATTTAAAATCTAGCTAATTAGGCTTAAATATTTACTTTTCTTCATTTCTTTTTACCTTATAACTTTCTTTCTGTTATAGCAAGAACAGCAAGCTACAACTAAGCAACAGTGCTGCTGCTGCTGCTGCTAATGACAAGAACAAGAACAAGAATAATGGCTTCTCAAATCTATTTCTTTCAGCAGTAAAGCTTCAGTATTCTGCACCGTGAACCCGACCGTAAGAAAAGGGCCTGACATTAAGGCAAACCTCGGTTAAAACCAGCAACCTCAGATGAGAATGACAAACCGCAATGACAGTACTGCCAGCTTTAGCGACAAAACAGAACGACCTTTGAGGCGTTTATTACCGTTGGAAGCCAGCTTTGTTTTGTAGCTGATGTCACCAGAAAGAAAATGTGACTTGGCAAATGTTAGTAAGGACATTTAACATTTCGATAGAGTTAATGCAACAACACTCCGTGACAAATATTAACACAAATTAACACCACAATGAGTAAGAAAAAATAAGCCACATGAAGCTATTTTGTATTTATAGTAGATTAGCATTTCATATGTGAAAGTAAAGTGTGATGTTATACGCTGTAGCTCAGTATTGTCTTTTTTGGTCAAATGAATTGTTTTAATGTCAAATCATTGATGTTAAAAAAATCCCCCCAAAAATGTAAACAACAACAACAACAACAACAACAACAACAATAATAATAATAATAATAATAATAATAATAATAATAATAATAATAATAATAATAATAATATCATTTTTTGGAAACATCCTGGATTTAATACTAAAAAAATTCGAGCAAATTTTTTTTTTAATATTCAATGTTCAATATTTTTAATATTCAATATTGATTTTGACCACTTTTATATACCTTTTTATATTTTTTACATACATACATACATGCACTTTTTTTCCCCACTTTTTCACACATTTCCATGAGGATTTTCTTGAATTCAGATTACACGTTTTAGGATTTAATTAAAGGCAAACTTTCCAACTCGGCTGCTTGCTGTCTTGAAAGGTGCGTAGCCATTACTGAAATTCTGAAATTCAAATCCGAAAACATATCTAAGAGTCTAAGAATTAGCTTACACTTAAAAAAATGGAATATGTCATTGGTAATAAATGTAATTTTAAAAAGTTTCTACTGACTAAATTACGATGTAGATTATGACGTAGAGTGAGCGTGATCGATTTACACGAAAATCGTTCATCGAGTTATGAAATCTGAGACCGGAATTCTAACTATAGTATTAAATAATCACAGCTCGAACGTATGCATCGGTATGGTGAACAAATAACAAATATTATATGTATGAAAACAAGCATTTAGCATTTGGATTTTCAGTGTTTTTAACCTTAGCTTAGCGTTAGCTTGTCATTTTTATTTAAATTAACTGCAACTGCGATTATTTTCACTTTAGTCAAATGGATCGGTTTCTTTTGGAAAGATCTGTTCACTGAAAACTTTTTAAGTTTTCAATTTTAAGACACATCATGAGAATTCAGATTGCTGTGGAGGCTGTGAGAGGTGAGACGGCATGTTCACAGCAGAGGTAGAGATTTATTTCTTTTGGTTTTGAAATGGACGGCTTAAATTACAGCATGACTTCAACACCAGATGACATAACTTCACATTTTGAGGTATTTATAATAAAAGAGAGTAGATACGGGGGGCATGGTGGCTTAGTGGGTAGCACGTTCGCCTCATACCTCCAGGGTCGGGGTTCGATTCCCGCCTCCGCCTTGTGTGTGGAGTTTGCATGTTCTCCCCGTGCCTCGGGGGTTTCCTCCGGGTACTCCGGTTTCCTCCCCCGGTCCAAAGACATGCATGGTAGGTTGATTGGCATCTTTGGAAAATTGTCCGTAGTGTGTGAGTGAATGAGAGTGTGTGTGCCCTGTGATGGGTTGGCACTCCGTCCAGGGTGTATCCTGCCTCGATGCCTGAGACGCCGGCTCCCCGTGACCCGAGGTAGTTCAGATAAGCGGTAGAAAATGAGTGAAGGTGAGTGAGAGAGTAGATACGTAATCTATTGAAGTAGACCATAGGGATGTGGTAGCCTAGTGTTTTAGTTGTTGGACTACTGATCTGAAGGTCAGGAGTTTGAATCCCAGGCCCAACAAGCTGCCACTGCTGGGCCCCTGAACAAGGCCCTTAACCCTCAATTGCTCACTTGTATAAATTGAAATAAATTGTCACTCTGGATAAGTGTGTCTGCTAAATGGCATAAATGTAAGTAACAAAACTAAATGTTAAGCAGAGTGGATCATGTCCTGAAGTGTTTTATTCCTCCTCTTCCAACAATTACAATATTTTACTTCACACCGAACATTATACCTTATTGGTAAGTTAGGTCTTCTTGTCAATTTATCGCCGCTAAATCCCTAAGCAGTCTGCCTTTTCTCATTAGAACTTTAGATTTAAAATAAAACAAATAAAAATAAAAGCAGTTTGTCAGAAACCGTTACAAAGCGCCGACACAAGAGACTCTTCAGAAAACTTCATGATAAAAACCAGTTGCTTTCTTACTCTTATTAGATCATAATCGCCATACATCATACACGTGAAGGCTGTCGCTATGGAAACCAGAAAGTATTAGAACATAAAAACCTGCGATCTGAATAATAACAGCTGGAACTCCAGTCAGAGCTGCTGTTGTAGAAACTCTGCTATTTATGACTTACTTTTATTCATTAATTCAGGAAAATAACTTTGAAACATTTTAAGATAATAAGTAAAAAAATAACCAAATTCAAATTAGATTTTTTTTTTTGCCCTACCTTCGGTCACCGGTGGTAACAAGCACGTGCAGTTTTTCCTAGTCAGGTTATCAACTTATTGTGTTTCTTCAGACCTCCGGTCAGCTTTCATAGTTTAATGGAGGTCAAATATACAAGAAATAAAATCCAGTTCCAGCAGGACTGACCCAAGCCTGCAAACCAAACTCATGCACATTCTCCAGCCGTCCACAATGATTCATGAACTTCAGCTCGTTCGGACAATAATGACAAGCTCTTTGCCGGTAACCTTTTCTCTCTTTAATTGGCTCCTCTTAGTTGTTGTTTTTTTTTTTTTACATTATTCTTGATCAGGAGTTGTGTGGTGAAATTGCACCGTCAGCCTCCGGGCTTCATCACCAGTTTAACTGGGCAAAGAAACACACACACACACACACACACACACACACACACACACACACACACACACACACACACACACACACACACACACACACACACACACAGGGTTAAAATAGAAGATGTGTATGTGAAAACCTATAGCTGTGCCAACATTATACTATAATTCTAAGTTTGTTCTGAGGACATACTCTAGGCAGGAAGACAAAACTATTTTCAGAGATGCTGTTTTTAATTTTACCGTTATAGAAGAACTGCATGAACATTTGCTGGGGTTTCGCCATCAGGCCTGCCTATTTTCTCCGCTTACTTTTTTTTTCACCGTGGTGTTAACTTGCCACAAAACTCACCATTTTTAACAAAAAAAAAAGGTCCTTTATGTCAATTGCAGTATACATAGCTCTGCTAAATGGAGTAAACTGGATAGCCACGCTTGCTAATGTTAACCTCTTTAATTGGCTGAGTGGTTACCTTGGCAACAAAATAGGTCTCTTTACTCTAGGTCAACTTGTCAATTTTCAAAATATATCGCTCCTTATTAGATCACAGGGCTTCTCGATTCTGATTGTTCAGAAGGTTGTTTTTATTTCTAACCACCACAGCAAATCACGGGATTATATTCAGACACTTGTTTCTATAGCAACGGGTTCCTATTGTATCATTGTAATCCAATGATATGGCGAAGTAAAAAAAAGATTACTGTAAGGAAACGATTACTAAAAAAAATATGTCGTCCTTTTAAAAATAAAAAATAAGTGTCTGCTAAAATTGGCACAAGTGGATGGCTGAAGTGAATTATTAAGAAGCTAAAATGTTTATCTGTAATACAACAATATATCTAATAATCAATATATAACCCTCAAACACGGTAGAAGCAGAATAGATGTTTAGAGAGTAGTTCATAGATTCTAGAGAATATAATTAGCATATTGCTAATAACATCAAAGGGCTAATAATGTCAAGCTGGATGAAAACAGGTGAGGAAAACAAGGAAGAGGACATTTGTAATATGCTACCAACAAAATCGCCCTCTAAAAAGCCATTTGTGTTAGGAAGAGTAATGTTTCTATTATGCTCATTTTTATCAAGTGGATTAAAAAAAATAATGACGAGATTTATGATATGAACAGAGGTTTTTAAAACTTAAAATTTAAACATGTTGAACGGCAAGAGAATAATTAACACAGGCACTTTAAAAGAGATGGACCTTAAGCTAAACTGATGTAAGCTAGCTAACACAGGAAATGTGTTAGTTAGCGCACAGAATGCTCACAGGATGTAGTATGTGAGCTAGCTAACACGAGAAATGTGTTAGCTAGCTCACAGGGTGCTAACAGGACGTACGTAGGATGCGAACTATCTAACATGGGAAATGTGTTAGCTAGCTCACAGGGTGCTAACAGGACGTACGTAGGATGTGAGCTAGCTAACACGAGAAATGTGAGAAAATGAAGGAAGGAGGAGAAAGGAAGGGTACACTAGCTAAATGCTAGGCTAAATAATCTCTGAAGAGTTAGCATGAGGTACGTTAGATTAGTTTTAACTGCCTTAGTGATGATAGTGCTATAAATCATAATGCTCATACTAAAAGAGATGCTTTTTTTTTATTTAACATTTCTTACATTTAGTTTATTTCTTGGTATCTAAATCAATATTTTGCTAAAGAAGACTGCCAGTAAACAATACTGTTTTTTTATGATGTCTACAGCCTTAAGACAACAGATTCGCACTAGGACTTCCAGTTATCAGGAAAATGAATCCAGGGCATGTGCCTTTACCGGAATATCTACTATTATAAGAGAATAAAGAAGGAGTTGCACTGACATAAGCGAGATGAGAACATTGAGCTTTAAATAAAACTCTGAATGGTCAACATGGTATGCCATGAAAGCAGTAAAATGTCAAGTTTCCCTTTATAAGCCGAGCGCGACAGAGACATATGAAAATGCTAGCTGTAATTACACAATCTGTGGAGAGGATTCCTGGGTGACCTCCAACACAAAAGCATATACAGCTAAACGGAATAAACGATGCTAAATAGAGTGACACAATCCGGGGCCAAATCTGGATGCTGGGATTGAATATTTGAGGCAAAAATGTAGACTATTCTCTCTCATTATCAACTAAAATATCAAAGAGTTGGCGAACGGCGCGATTCACGGACCTTCAATTCGAATCCAGTCTGAGATTTTTTTTTTTAAATATTCCACTTTTCTTTAGTCTCTCACTTCCCTATTTCAGCTTCTCTTCCCACCGCCATGTCCCCCTCAGGTTGTACCCCATAATTTAATGTGTTTGACATTTAGTGGGCACGAATGTTATTGCTCTCATTATAGGCCACGTTATACACGAACTTCAGCTGTTATGCTTTATTATTTGCAGGCTTAGATGCCTATAAGCACACATTGAGGCTTAATAAGATGTGTTATGCGCTTCCTTTAAGTGTTCACCATTTTACTGGTGGTTCGGTGCCGCTGTAAAGTAAAGCATTAAGCGTTCAGGGTATTTAGGGTTTTTGAGGCGTAGAATAGCATGTTATTTCGTTCACTACCATGCACAATGGGGTATGTAGAGTATAAAATAATCAGTGTGTGTTATAATCCGAGTATAATCTATAACACCATGCTGGAACTCGCTGTGCTGGTGCACTGGGTGGCAGACCCATGCCTTCCCTTCTTCTCTCTCCTTAATGAGGTAATCCTAGCCTAGCGACAGCACTCCACCTCCATCTTTCTACAAGCCCCGGCCTGCACTCCAATTAGTGGTCACACTAACAGGCAGTGATTACGCCTGCTCTTCAAATTAGGCTGCACCACAGTTTTAAACACTGCAGGGGGGGTAACGGCGGCTCGAGCTGTAGGCCGATCAACAGGAGTCTCTCTGGCCAAATTAAAGGCTGCCGTGGCGTTTTGTTTCTGTTGATCGCATTTCAGAAAATTTTGCTTTGTGGAAAACGAATGCCGCCCAGTTATGAGTCAACATGTTCGGATATCAGAAACACATCCAGCATTATCTCCAGATGTTGACAACAGCACTGCCCAGCAGCAGGACCAGGCTGTGTCGAGCCTCTAGGGAGCAGTAGTGTGATTCGGTTTGACATTCTGACTGAAATACAGATCAGTCATAGTCTGGGATTTCTATCCAAATGAATTTAATGAGAAACATAGCTTGGAAACCCAAAGCTGTGAAGTCACATAGTTTAGATTCGTTTTTGTTGGCAAATACCCCAGCAATTTGACGGTTCTTTGATTAAAGCACATCATTAATTAAACACAGCCGTCTGAAATGATTATAATAATAATAGTGTGTGTGTGTGTGTGTGTGTGTGTGTGTGTGTGTGTAGTAGTAGTAGTAGTAGTAGTAGTAGTAGTAGTAGCCTTTGTTTGAGGAATAAACCAGTTGAAGTTGTTTATTTTCCTATAACAGTAAGTGTTTCATTTCTCTTTCATACTACAGAAATTAGCCATTTGTTCATTATTAATGAACATCATATACTTAACTGTTTTTAGCTAAATGTAATTAAATAATTATAACATTTTGAACAATCATTTCAACATCTCTCATACTGTAGGTGTTCAGATCTGGTCAGTGTGAACCATTGTTTAGCCATTTAAGAAACCTGATAAAAAAGAACTCTAATGCTAACTGTAACCTAATGCTAATCGCTAGGCTAATTGCTATTGATTCATTTTCTCTTAATTTCTTTTCCTCACTTGCTTGTTTTTCATCAAGTGAGATATTATTAGCCAGTTTAACTCGATGTTGTTAGAAATATGATAATTATATGTACTAGAGGAAGTACAATTCCTCTTCTCTAAAAAAAAATCTTTTCTTTTTTTTCCTCCCAAAGAGAATATACTAATCATTACAGATAAATGTCTATGTTTTACTTCTTAAAATACCAGTCTTTAGTTAAAAATTATGCATATTGATATTTGTGGGGAGGTTGTGTATCTAATGGCCTAATGGTTACAGAGTTTGACTCCTAACACTAAGGTTGTGGGTTCGAGTCTCGGGCTGTCAATACCACGACCGAGGTGCCCTTGAGCAAGGCACCGAACCCCCCCGACTGCTCCCCGGGCGCCGCAGAATAAATGGCTGCCCACTGCTCCGGGTGTGTGTTCATGGTGTGTGTGTTCACTGCTGTGTGTGTGCACTTTGGATGTGCACACCATACTTAGCTGTATGTCACGTCACTGTCCCTATTTAGGTTTGTAGTCATTCTGGAAGAATCCATGGCCATGAGGATAGAACAATGTTAACATGAAAAATAAAACAATAATAAGAGTAGAACATCCTAAAGTGTTTTATTCCTCTTATACCAGTGTATACTGCCCATTGGTTATTGCCCATGGTTATTGTTACATTTAATGTTGTGCTAATGTTGCTGTTGAACACAAGTCTCTTCCCCATTCTCATGAATGTTGTGCAACGCTCGTTTTGTCACTTTCTCTTGAAGAAATGAAGACAGACCAATTGTGCATGTTAGGAAAAGTACTTTATAGTAAATTTCAATGTACTATAATGTTAGCTGCTGTTTCTTTGTGCGCTGTGTTGTGTGTCTTACAGTGCGGGGGGGGGGGGGTCAGGGACGGGACAAAAACGCCTCCGTGGCAAAACTTTATTGTTTTTTTTTTCCTTTCCAGTTTTATACACTTAACAAGAATTAGTCACTACTGAGTTCATATGTTCAGTAAAAACGTTTTCCCTTCATTAACTGTGCGCTATATTCTTTAAAAAAATAAAAGTGCATATGTGTATCCAGGAGATTCCAAAGCCGACTTCACCGATTCTGTGTGGTCCCATCCGGAGAGATCCCATGTATCTCCATGCGGTCCATGTGGAGCCAGTTAGATTTTCACACTGGACACAAGCATGTAACTTTGAATAAATAGAAAAAGATGGAAAATATCTTTACAGAAACTCAGTGTTCAGTGTCACTTTTTTATTCCCTTTATACAGTTGAATAAAAATGTTACAGAAGACAAAGTACTAAAAACGTTATCGGACGCCGTTCCTAAGTAGGTCCGTCGACAAGCTTTAGAATAATTAGATTAACCTCAAACACTGGTGTTATGAAATGGATGAAATGTGGGATTTGGATTAATCTGAGTGGTTTTTACAAACAGAGCTATTGTAGTGTACGTGGAACTGGGGAAAGGAATCAGGTCAGGATTTATAATACCAGAACAACAGGGGAATCAGGGTGAACTGAGAGAGAGAGAGAGAGAGAGAGAGAGAGAGAGAGAGAGAGAGAGAGAGAGGGAGAGAGAGATGCAGCTTTTCGTCAGCTCTGTTTTGCGATGTAAGCGATTCCGATGATGTCAGACTGCTCCTCGCTTCGTTCCACAATCTCGACTTTTCAAAATGGAGAACTTTATAATAACAGCAGCACATCCTGAAGTGTTTGGTTCCTCTCCTACCACCGCATTCTGACAACGATTCCTATCTTTACTTTTTTGCTTATCATACTTTTTATCTGGTTATAGTTTCAGTTAATGTTGTGTCACTTCCCCATTATCACATGTTTTTCTCAAAATAGAAAGCAAACAAATCAGACACGTTACTGAGAAACAACAAACCACAACATCCTCCGGCCTGAAGCTTTATCTCTGACCCATGAAGCACTGACGCTGGAGTTTCCTTCCGTAAATGATGAAATAAACATCTCCTGACTTCAAGCCTTAACGTCTGAGTCGCTGTGAATGAGCTGTCATTTTACTTGAAGCAGCTGGTACAGAAAGTTAATCACCGCCTTCCGACCAATCAGATTTGAGAACGCAACTTCACTCAGGTATAAAATAAAAAGTACAATTTCCATTTTGTTGGCACCTTTTAAAAGAAGTCTGGAGCTCTTTCTGTCTATGCAAATCAAGCCATTTAAACACACATTAACACAATATTAACATTTACTATATTTACTATATTTCTAAATATAGACATTAACGACAGGGTCTCCGATTTTTGAAAGCCAATGTTGACATATAAAATCACCAAAACAAACACGCCCCTAACCCAAACGGGTCCCACCCCTGTATCGATAGCTCCGCCCACACATACATACGTAACCCAGGCGACTAACGGAAAGAAACGTGTCTTTATCATAGCTGAAGTGAAGAACAATACGATTGCAGATAAACAAACAAGCAAAAATGCCACACAAGCATAATCATGTAAAGGACAAAGGCATATATTAGTTCTGTGTAACAAAGCAAAACCAACGTTACTCACCTATCGAGAAGGAAAAAAGCGCCTCGGCGTCTTAAGTAAAGTCGGCCACATATTCACAGGTCGGAGTTTCCCGAGTCGATAACTCCTGAGCTAAACGCTGTTACTACACAAAACGCGGTTGTAGCTGCATCTCTACATTACTACGATAGAAAAGAGGTGTTATTTGTGTAGTAACAGCGTTTAGCTCAGGAGTTATTGACTCGGGAAACTCCAACCTGTGAATATGTGGCCGACTTCCTGCTCCTTCAGTTCTCTCCAGCGCTGAAAGCTGATCCTATATTAATACGTCCTACTTCTTGCCTTATCGTAAGTCTTTCTTCTCTTTCTTTCTTTGTTTTTATCCTCCGTGTCAATGTTAAAACCGCTTTCTGCTAATGTCACACATGCGCACTGAACACTCTCTCCGCCGCATATAGACAAGCCCCGCCCCTTTCTGCTCATTGGCTATTTGATTTTTGTTTTGATTTTTGTTTATTATTCGGCCCGACTCAGTTTTCTGAAGCATTTCTCCAAAATCGGAGACCCTGCCTGTAAATAGAATTCATCTTATTCTTCGTATCTCCGAAATTCCCAGGAGTTGCATGTCCGTTGTCAGAAAAGACGATGTTGCTATTAAAAACCTGAAGGCCACAGAAAAGAGGGAACTAAGAAGACGAATTGCACCGCTGTGGTCATGTGACGCTTGACCACGACAGAGAAGTTTCCATGTGAAGCACAGACGGCTCTGCTTTCTCATACTGTAGCTCTTAGATTCATTGTGTAGACGTGTGACTTGAGGGGACACAAAATCACCGCTTTGAGCTCGATCACTTTTCCGGTCCACTTCTGCTGGTTTTGTTCCCAATGTTCTCCTGCGTTCATCCACAAACATGTACAAAGGAACATCACTCTGTGAGGACATGGAAGAATGTCCCCTGAAAGCTCATCAAGAAAAAAGAGGTTTCTAAGGAAGCGGAGTTCAGCAAGTTTGAGATCCCGATTAAAGGTGAAGTTCTCGAACTCATAACCAAGTGAGACTGAGGTTCTGAGGATCATGTTTATGTCTATTCGCACGTTTAGTTTGTTTTTTTTTACCTCCTATCGGTGGATCGGAACAGCCATGAGTTAAAAATCAGAGCTAAAGTTTGCACTACATTTTATAATTAAGGTTATACTTCACCTGTTCACCAAGACTGTCGGCGTAAAGCGTTCTCAACCTAAATCGGACGTGAGAGTACAGCGCTTCAGACGAACTTGTAAAATAATAACACAATTTCAAATCCACAAAAATCAGACAAAAGCTTCTGACAGAGGTTCCTTTTTTTTACTCACTTCGGCGGATCTTGATTGGCCAGATGAGCAGACTAAAGAGGCAGAGCGCGGCGACGAGGCCGACGCCCCCTGTCACGGCAACCATGATACGACGATAGAACCAGACGCAGTCAGAGCAGCAAAGCAGTGTTCTGTGAATGAAAAGCATACAGCACTGACCGATGGGTTCAGTATGACGTCATTAACACCCCCCCCCCACACACACACACACACACGCACACACGCGTGCACACACGTTCAGAATGACTAATACCTAAACCACAACATATGGCAGTAATCAGTGAACAATTCTGCCAGTAAATAATTGTTTAACAGCTGAAATCGGGCACAGAATGAACTTTTCTTCATGTCAGTCTTCACCTGATCTTATTACTTGCTGACTTCAGGGAATCTTTCATCACACACACACACACACACACACACACACACACACACACACACACACACACACACACACACACCCTGCGTACTACTTACTGACAGGGGTACAGGCTCTGGATAATCATCACGCCGAGACCGTTGGCCACCTTGTCTGTAAAGCTCATGGCTCCGTACACGAACGCGCCACTTTGCTGTCAGGAGATAAAAGGGAACAGAACAAACAAAAACACTATCAGATTAATCATACACACACTGTCTGACTCTTACGGTGACAAAGCAACATTTATTTATATCATGGAAACTTTTAGTCAACAATAAAAGGTGCAGTAAGCAGTCACGGGTCTCTTGCTAATGTGAATAGCTAGAACGCAGTTATCATCAGCAGTAATGACATCGGTGTCAATGACACCGAACGCACAGGTGTGTGACATCTGGTAACCAATAGTGTAAACATAGACGGGTTTTTATTTTAAAAGAAAGAACGTAGCTGTCAGGGATCAGCGCAGATCCGTCAGGGATCAGCGCAGACTTATGGCCATGTGCGTCATCACACCTGTTCCCCATTGTGTGTGATTGTCCCTTTCTCTATATATGTGAGCCGCCTTGCCATAGGCAACGCCGCTTCACTGATTATAACATTGTTAGTTCCCTGTGTAGTGTGGTTTATGTTTGTCTTCCTCCTGTATTAAACCCCTTTCATTTGAAGCTATCCTGTCTCCGAACCACCTCCGTCCTGGGTCTGACAGTAGCCTTCGTTTGTATGTAGGCCTATGCGATTTATATATTTACAATACTTACTAAAATATAATTAATATTATTTTATTGCTTTGTATTAGTTGTTTGAAGAGTTCGAAATTTTTTTTTTGCAAATTTACAACCGGCAAGTCGGTCGGACTTAAAGCTAAAACAAGGTCGGGTTACGGCAAACAAGAATATTTTTAAGAGTGGCCTTACCGTCTGATCTCCGATGAGATTGGCGGTCATGGACAGCGACATGACCAGAATGACGGCTGACCCGGCTCCCAGCAGCACAGCCGCCCCGTACACGCGAACGCCCATCTTCAAATCCAGCAGAGCCCAAATGCCAAACGCCACGATGGGCACCAGTCCCACAAAATACGTCATCTGAAAAAAAACCCGGATGAGTTCTTTCACAATAAATCCAGCCGACTATTTTCTAGGGGCTATTCCAGGGGACTCAGGGCACAAGGCAGGAGACACCCTGATTGACCTGGTAACCTATTACAGGGCACAATCGCACACACTAAGGACAAATTAGAAATGAAAATCAGCTTACAGGTTTTGGGTCTGATGGAAGAAATAAGAGAACCTTGAGAAAACTCCAAGCATGCATCTCTACACACACAGGGCAAAGACGGGAATCGAACCCCCAACCCTTGGGAACTTAAACCTCCAACCCTGGTGAACTCACACTAACTCCGAGGCGTTTACTGACTGGCTTCATGACCAGAGACGACACAAAACCGCTAACGTACAGCACCAGAGGAATGGTGGCGATGTAGTTCTGGAAAAAAAAACCCACAAAGACAGACAGATAGAGATAGAGAATGAATAATAGAATAAAATAAAAGTACAGTGAGAATAATGTATGAATCGTAGACTGTTTGAAATTCCCAGCATCGCTTTACCTTCGGCAGGAATAAAGAGTTGATGAGGTACATGGAGATGTAGGTCTGAGAGAGGTTGACGATCAGACGGGTGCACATGTACAGAGCAGCTACCTGTACGGAGGAAACACAACAGAGTCACTCGTCTCCATTTACACCTCCGTTTCTGCTGCAGGAAAGTCCCAGAGGTTTACACTTTATGTGTGGTTCCCTTGTTACAGAATAATAAAATGAAACCAACAAAGAAAATACTATTAAAATAAAGCAGCACGAAAAAATAAATACATAAAATACATATAAATAAAGCAGCACGAAAAAAGGAAAACGTGAAAAATATCCCCTAAAAAACATGAGATTATGTGTGAGCTTTAGTTCACCTGGTAGAAGGACGGTTCGTGGAGCCAATGTTTCCACTGCAGCAGCGGCCCTGAGCTCAGGTTGGAGTGAGACAGCAGGGGTTGTCTCTCCTCGTCCCGTGTTTGCTCTCGTGTCCACAGGTGAAAGATGAGCGAGAAAACGGCCCCGATGCCCAGTACGATCAGTGCCAAGTCCTGGAAAGTAGATGTAGAGCACAGATTAATCCTTGTACTCTGTCATCACATGTTTGAGCGTGTTTAGGAAACTTCCCATGACAGCTTATAATGCTTAAATTGAACTTATAGAGCATTAATGAGCTTAAACTGAGCTTTATAGCACATTGTAGAGCTTATAGAGCTTCTATAGAGCATAATGGAGCTTCTATAGAGCATTATAGAGCTCATAGAGCTTTTATAGAGCATTATAGATCTTATAAAGTGATTGTATAGAGCTTATAGTGTTCCTATAGAGCATGATAGAGCTTTTATAGAGCGTTATAGAGCTCATAGAGCTTTTATAGAGCTTATAGAGTTCCTATAGAGCATGATAGAGCTTTTATAGAGCGTTATAGAGCTCATAGAGCTTTTATAGAGCATTATAGATCTTATAAAGAGATTTTATAGAGCTTATAGAGATCCTATAGAGCATGAAAGAGCTTTTATAGAGCGTTATATAGCTCATATAGCTTTTATAGAACATTAAAGATCTTATAAAGAGACTTTATAGAGCTTATAGAGCTTTTATAGAGCATGATAGAGCTTCTATAGAGCGTTATAGAGCTCATAGAGCTTTTATAGAACATTAAAGATCTTATAAAGAGACTTTATAGAGCTTATAGAGCTGTTATAGAGCATTATAGAGCTTCTATAGAGCATTATAGAGCTCATAGAGCTTTTATAGAGCATTCTAGATCTTATAAAGAGATTTTATAGAGCTTATAGAGCTTTTATAGAGCACGATAGAGCTTTTATAGAGCATTATATAGCTCAGAGCTTTTATAGAGCATCATAGATATTATAAAGAGATTTTATAGAGTTTATAGAGGTTTCACAGAACATTATAGAGCTTATAGAGAGCGTTATAGCACTTATAAAGAGCTTTAATAAAGCTTACATAGCTTTCATAGCTAAGCTTAAACAGCTTATATAGAGTTTTCTTAGAGCATTATAGACCTCATATAAGGCATTATAGAGCTTACAAAACTTATATAGTGCTTTTATAGAGCCCAATAGAGGTTATAGAGCTTTTATAGATACTTGTACTTGTTTGAATATGGATAATTGCGTTTTATTTGTAAGGGCTTTTTTTTTAATCACCTCAAAGCATCTTCTTTGTTACTTTAAAAAATACATGTATTTACTTCATGTATTTACAGTGGATTTTTAGAGGAAGGAGTCTCCAGAGTCAGAGGTGAGGCTCTACTAAACATCTTCAGCACAGAGCCCAGATTATACACACACCGGTACATGCTTGCAAATTTGTAGTCTCCAGCTTCAGAGCTTTAAACCCAATGCTAAAAAAATGGAATTTGCTCTTGTTTGGTTGTGTCCATGTTTAGATGTTTGTATCTTCACAGTAAACGTCGATACCAAACCCGTTTCTGCTCTCTGAGACGCTCTGAGTGTCCGTTCATCCAAAAAGCCTCTAAAATCTAAAGGTGTTTATCTTCAACACTAAAATTAAGATCATCAACAGAGGGACAAGCACACGTCTCACACCGAAAGACAACAGAGTCCTGACTCATTTTAGATTGTTGCTCTGGTTGTTTTTAACGTTAGTGAACATCTTACCCTGAACACGGGGACGTCCTGGTGAGTCAGATGGTCAGCGACGGACGGATCGGCCGAGTGCTGGAAGTGGAACAGCAGCCAGGCCACTGCATATACGGTGATATTGGACAGAACCGTGAACGCGTACCTGGGATGAGAAGAAACGCGGTGCACTCTGTTAAAAGTCTATGATTACATGATTTGATTGATATTGGCTCAGTATATCGGTAACTTTGATCATTTAAGGTTTTATTTCTAAAAAGAAAAGAAAAAAGAAAAAGAAAAAGAAGGATAAAGGCCTGCCAATAAAACAGGACAGTAAATAAATCTTCACATTTATGAAAACACATTTGCTCGTGTTCAGGATATTTTCCTCGCTACGATTATTTATGCACAGTGATTATTTACGAAGTGAAATGACGTTCGGTTCTGTCTCCTGATGCTCCTGATTCTCCTGATGCTTATTTTTTTTAAACAAATCACTCTACGAGGTTTGACAGACGTGTGTAAGAAGTGGTGGAACGGTGGCTCTGGTCAGCACCAAGTGTGTTACTAACTGGGTAAGTGTGAGGCACAAACTCCAAATTCATTCATTCATTCATTCATTCTCTACCGCTTATCTGAACTTCTCGAGTCACGGGGAGCCTGTGCCTATCTCAGGCGTCATCGGGCATCGAGGCAGGATACACCCTGGACGGAGTGCCAACCCATCACAGGACACACACACACTCTTATTCACTCACACACTACGGACAATTTTCCAGAGATGCCAATCAACCTACCATGCATGTCTTTGGACCGGGGGAGGAAACCGGAGTACCCGGAGGAAACCCCCGAGGCACTGGGAGAACATGCAAACTCCACACACAAGGTGTAGGCGGGAATCGAACCCCCGACCTTGGAGGTGTGAGGCAAACGTGCTAACCACTAAGCCACCGTGCCCCCCTTAACTCCAAATTATTGCTTATTATTTTCACCAAGAAACTCTTCAAAGTTGACCTGCACTGTCTTGATTCACTGGATAACTCTAAGACTCGTAAAATACTGCACATGTAATCCATCAGACACACTGATATTCTGAAAGTAGCTCATACCTGTACGCTGTGAGCTCCACCTTGGCGTGTTCGCAGGTCACTAGCTCCGGGATGAGCGACAGGTGGGAGATCTGAGTGGAGGCCCAGCCAAACTGGAAGATGATGATGAAAGGGGTGAAGTAGGTGAGGCCCACCCACTGTGGCAAAACCTCGCTGCATCCCACACACGGGTTAAAGATGAACGGGAAAGACAGCAGCACGCAGATGGTTCCTAAAAAAAACCATACACACAATATGACCCAGCAGATAGAAGTGAAAATAAATCACAGACATGAACGTAGACCTTCTGTTACGTAAGATTCACGTCTGCGCTGCCGGTCTAACGACCACCTTTCTTAGGATTACAGGTTGCCCTTAATCCTACTGCTGGATATCAAGCTGAGGTGTGGAGAGACCTTTTTAGAACTGGAGCCATTTACACACGTGAAGGTCCTTAGCTTCGTAAAATGGCTCTTGTAACTCTTTCTTATACAGAAACACCGTCGTAGTTTTCTCTACGGCACCTTTAAACATTCCGCCAGCGGGACAACCACAAGTACTTAGATTGATGTGTTTGAAATGTTTTGTGGTACACTTTATATTCCTCATCTGTACATTTCCCTTTCACACAGTAAGGGATCCTTTTCCTTATTCAACATTTTGTTTGTTCTTTATAAGAAGTTCATTCATTCATTCATTCATTCATTCATTCATTTTCTACCGCTTATCCGAACTACTCGGGTTACGGGGAGCCTGTGCCTATCTCAGGCGTCATCGGGCATCGAGGCAGGATACACCCTGGACGGAGTGCCAACCCATCACACACACACACTCTCTCATTTACGCACACACTCACACTATGGACAATTTTCCAGAGATGCCAATCAACCTATCATGCATGTCTTTGGACCGGGGGAGGAAACCGGAGTACCCGGAGGAAACCCCCGAGGCACGGGGAGAACATGCAAACTCCACACACACAAAGCGGAGGCGGGAATCGAACCCCCAACCCTGGAGGTGTGAGGCGAACGCGCTAACCACTAAGCGCCCCCCCCCCATAAGAAGTTTTTCTTTCTTAAAACTTTTCCACAAAGGATTATTATTTCGTGCAAAAGTGAGTACTGTCCTTATCATACTGTATTAGCGGTCCAAAAGGGGGCGTGGCTTTGTGATGAACCTTTTTTTAAGCATTCAAACAAAGTTTAGGAAAAATATCCAAATACAAAATAAACAGTACACTTTAAGATGTGCCGATGTCAGCGGCGACTGTACGGTTTATCTGTTTATAGCATTTTAAAACGTTATGACACGTCCCAGAGACCCGCTTACGTTATAACAGCTACCAATATTTACTTTTCTCAGTAGCCTTTCTTTTTTATCTCTCTTCTGAACGTAACGAGATAAAGTTTTTTCTAAATACGCATAATGACTAAAGTAAAAAATAAATCGGTTTCTCAAGGGGTTTTCCGCGTCACGTTCCGGGAAGAGACTCTTTTAAAAGATGTCTTTTAACTGGAAGGACGGAAAAAACCCTTCACCA
>NC_062531.1:3201809-3204309 GCF_022655615.1 Tachysurus fulvidraco
GACACGTGCGCATCTCCAGTATTAATTGATGGGTTAAATCACAGATTTCTGTGCTCACGATAAGGCCATCCTTAAAAATATTCTTGTTTGACGTAACCCGACCGACCCTGTCAATTTAGGACCAACTCAAATTATTATATACATACATACATACATACATACACACACACACACAGTACAGACCAAAAGTTTGGACACACCGTCTCATTCAAAGAGAACATTTAGTTCACAACAAAAAAAGTGTGAAACAACTGAAAATATGTCATATTCTAGGTTCTTCAAAGTAGCCACCTTTTGCTTTGATTACTGCTTTGCACACTCTTGCCATTCTCTTGATGAGCTTCAAGAGGTCGTCACCTGAAATGGTCTTCCAACAGTCTTGAAGGAGTTCCCAGAGATGCTTAGCACTTGTTGGCCCTTTTGCCTTCACTCTGAGGTCCAGCTCACCCCAAACCATCTCGATCGGGTTCAGGTCCAGTGACTGTGGAGGCCAGGTCATCTGGTGCAGCACCTCATCACTCTCCTTCATGGTCAAATAGCCCTTACACAGTCTGGAGGTGTGTTTGGGGTCATTTTTTGTTATGTATATAATTCCACACGTGTTAATTCATAGTTTTGATGCCTTCAGTGTGAATCTACAATATTCATAGTCATGAAAATAAAGAAAACTCGTTGAATGAGGAGGTGTGTCCAAACTTTTGGTCTGTACTGTGTATATATGTGTGTGTGTGTGGTCTGTACTGTGTGTATATGTGTGTGTGTGTGTGTTGCCGGTTGTAAATTTGCCTTAAGACCGACTTTTTTACTCTTCAGTAAACAAAATGTTTGCATTCACCGTTCAAAGTCATACGGGTTCGTGCACCATAATACATCTAAAAAGGTCATTAAAACAGCTCGACACCGCTTTAACTTGGCACGAAGTTCTATAAAAACTGTCCAGCATCAAAATAAGGTTTGCGATGATGCGCCCGAAGGCACGGGTTGAAGACCCAGTCAGTGACGTCACGATATGCTAATTTGTTTAAAGTCATACCTACGTAATCACCGTCACCAAAATTGGATGGCCTGACATGTACGTAATCACTTTTTTTACATTGAAACTTGAAAATTTTATATATATATATATAAACCTACCTAGCGAACTTTTTTTTTTTTTTTTACTGTTACAGCAAACCAAAATATTTTTAAGGATGGCCTTACTGTATCAAAACTTTTCCAACTTTTCCAAAAGTAGTAAAACCATAAATAAATGATGAGCTGGAGTTTTCTTGGCCCCACCCCACCCCACCCACTGTGTGGATACCAGACAGGCCACGCCCACAAGAGCTAGTGTGAACGTTTTATACTCGATCCTGTCGGTGGAGAAAGAGAAAGGAATAAAAACAAACAGGAATAAGATTTCAGTACGATGCAGGACAGACACGCTTGCTTTAACTTTAAACATTTTACTTGGAAAGGCACAAACTATGATTTCCTGGTAAATAAATCTAATGTGAAACATAAAAGAGGAGGGCGTCCGTCTCGCCTGTGGATTCCGTCCCGTCGTCTTTGCGTGGGATTCATCCTAGGGCAGTCTCATAGATTTCTTTGTCTCTCTTGTCCTTTTTTTTTTTTCATCGTCTCTTTTTTTTGCCTTTCGAAAGTGCAATAATAAACCGAGAGCTTGGAATTGATTCATCTCCCCATGATCCACAGTACCTGAGACCAGTCACTGTGCTACACAGTCCACATCAAAAGAACAGAGAAAAACACACACACACACACGCGCACACACACGCGCGCGCACACACGAAAAAGCAATAAAAAAAAAATCCCAGGTCACTACAACATAAAACATGAAGGTTTCCTTTCAACCCAGTTATTCAGCTCCAAAAGCAGCCAAAGATTTTTAGATCAATACCAAAAAAAAAAAGCTTGAGATGAACCAAATCTTTCTTCCTTTGCAGGTTTTGCCCACCGATCTGAAACAAAAAAAAAAAACTCTACAGCTGTAGGAAAAAAAAAAAAAAAAGAAAAAAAAAAAGAATCCGATCCGTCAGCGTCCTCGGATCGACAAAATGTTCTGCATGGAATCTACAACGACAGCATCATGTTTTTAATTTCACGTCACGGTGCTCGTTCATCGTCATTAGTTTTTTTTATACGGTTCGTCATCACCCCGTAAGTGGGAGGATCTTTTTTCTTTACATCTTCTATTTTTAGCATCTCAAAAGGGAATAAAGAGTCTGTTGTGAAGTCAGCGACGTTCCTTTAGCGCTCCGACGGAAGAGCAGCGTCGGCGCGGGCTTCCGAGCGATAGACGCGGGGCGGAGAACGCGAGACAAGGAGAGTAAGTGGAGAAGCGAAAAAAGAAGGGAAGATTAAAAGAGGGAGGAAGGAGTAAGCGGTGTGTTCGCTTCCGTTTAAAACTCGACGGTGATCCGAGCGGCTCGGGTTCTCTTCTGAGAGCGATGTTCACTTGTGTCTCTGGAGGGTTTTCCTCTTTCTCCGTTTGAAGAAA
>NC_062531.1:3214309-3247808 GCF_022655615.1 Tachysurus fulvidraco
TCTTTCGTTATCTACAGTGCCTGTGTGTGTGTCTCTCCTGCCTCCTCCCTCGACTCTCTCTCTCTCCTTCACACACACACACACACACACACACACACACACACACACACACACACACACACCTCTCCAGAGGAGATTATGGAAGGATTAACCTGATCAGACCTCTGTCATTCTCAGAAAGAGCGCACACACACATACACACACACGTTTCAGCTCTTTATCCCAGTGATGATGGATGCGCCCACAGCTGTGACTCATCAAAGCCCAAACCTGGAGCCTGAGCACAACATGAACTCAGTTAGTTGCAGGAAGAAAACAGAAAACCTCGCACTGCGTGACGCTTCCTCTTCCCGGCAGCGCAGCACAGATCGTCGCTGACGTTTAGACGTGATAATCGCGAACCGAGACGACCAGGACACGATAATTATAAACTAGCCGAACACGTCTGAGCTCCAGCGTCATACTTTGATGGAGCATTTAAAAAAAAAAAAAGAAAAAAAAAAACAAACAGCTAGACAACCCAAGGACCTGTAATGAACAGTCATTATTGTAGGTAGTCATTTCCTTTTTAGGGAGACTTTGAGCTTCAACCCACTCTCTCACCCTGCAGAAAAACTATTATAAAATGAATTGCGCTTTTATAGTCTTTTTTTTCTTCGTTTATTCCATGCCATACTCAGAAACTTTCCAGAAGAGAAAACAAAACAAGTGGACTCATTGTTTCTCTCTCTCTCTCTCTCTATACACACAGCATGAGGCACAATAGGGAGTCAAAGTGCAGGTCTAAGCGAGGCTGTGAATTAAACATTGAGCATGTCATAAGAGCACACACGCACGCACACACACACACACACACCTCAGAGCTTCCTGCTTCCATTATACAACGCTGAGAAACGAGTGAAACCCGATATGGGTGAAAGACAGCAGTGAGAAACATCCGCACCCATGGCTAGATATTTTCAGAGAAGCTAACCACTAAACACACACACACACACACACACACACACACACACACTTACTTACTGACTAAACAAAGTTTCTCACAGAAAAAAAAAAAAGAGAACGCATCAGAAGAGAGCCGCGTGAGGAAGAGACGGCGGTCGGGGAGACATTCCCGAGGCTCTGCGTAAGGGCATTTAGCTGGAATTAGTGGTCGTGGTGTTTTGGAGTTGATTAAGGTTCATATTTTGCAGAAAAATATGCAGAAGCCCGCGTTTGTCCAGCCGAGAAACACGATTTGTCTACAAACATACACAAAAGCAGATTATTTGAATCTAAACACTGCTTGAATAGGCTTTAGAGGTCTAGTGTTCCTAGCCCCGCCCCCGGCTGCTCGGCTCCACCCCTTTCCTTTAAATCTGCCATGTACGCTAAAAAAAATAAATAAATCTCAAAAAAAAAACTCTCTGATAAACGTGACCCTGCCACGACCCTTTTCTGGCTGCTGAAGGATCTGGGCAGATGGAGGTTGGAGCAGCTCCAGCGGCGTGCCGCGGTGGTGGATATTCGATAATGGCGGCCGAGTTTAGGAAGAGCTGGAGCTATAAATAAATACTGCAGGTGAGCCCAGTTGGCCTGCGCTCCACTCTCTAACACATGCAGCCGGTGGTCTCCGGACCCCGTGAAATCACTGTACTGCAGTTGTGTGTGTGTCCCGGTTCAAGCACCTCGTTTTATTTACAGGTTTAACTCTGGACTCTGTAAACCTTTAAGACAGAGATAACGCATGTACTGTGATTTTGTTTTATTTATTTATTATTTTACTGTGTCGCCTATCAGACAGCACGCATGACCACATCAAAAGCCTCAGGGCTTGAACACCCCCGTCGTTCTCACGGCACTCGGGCAGGAAGGAGTGGGGGTGGGGGGGTTTGGGACGACGACCCAAAACCGGAAGCGAGTGTGTGTAAAGTGCGTGTGTGAATAAAACTGTGGGGTGTGAGGCTGTGAATGAAACTCGACATGCTTACCTGAGCTTCCCAACTGTTTATAAAATCTGTACTCCAAGTGAAGCTGTGGTGCCCTCGACTTAATTGGCTCCTGAAGACAACAAAAACAACAACAACAACAAAACATTAATCGTTAAAAAGGAAGTAGGATCACAATCACAAATAAAAACAAACAAACAAACAAACAAAAAAAAAACATTTCTTCTGGCTGTGCTGAAGTGTTTTTTTTGTTTGTTTGTTTTTTTTTTATTCTCACTTCTGATTGGTCAGCAGGTGTCGATTGGTTTTCTCTTACGCCGTTTACTCGGTGATCGTTCCCGGTTACGGTATCCGTAGTAACAAGACAGAGTTTATTTGACGCTATGCTCTCTGAAGTGTCAGAATCGGAGCTCGGAAGTCAAATTTTAACTAAGTTTCTTCGGGACAGACGGATTTTACGGTCACGTTGTCGTTTTTCTCCTTGACTGAGGTGTTTGTAGCTACTACAGCACGAGTGATGACAGGAATGAAGGTGTTACGCCTGATTATTTTAATACATTGGTGTTTTAATAATAAGAGGAATAAAACAGCCTGGTGTAAAGAGTGACTGTTTGAACTGATGACGCCTCACACCATCTTGTCGTTTATTATTTTCAGTATTGAGTTCAGCTAAAGGTTTCTTACTGGACGAAGGGCCACATTGGGGTCTGACTCGATCGTGAGCTTTAACGGTATTTTTTAAATGCATCCATTCATCCACATCTCCATTCAGTAACCCACACACCCACCCATCCATCCCTCCTTCCATTCTCCCATCTTTCAATCCATCCTCCTTCCACCTATGCACCCACCTGTCAGTCCATCCATCCCCCTAGCACCCTATCCATCCCTCCTTCCATCCACCCCTCCTTCCAGCTCTGCTTTTGTTATATAAAAAACGTTTATAAACAGTTCCTTTACTTTAAAAATAAACACCTCTCTACAGCCAGCACGATGCATTCATTCTGACCACAAAGCAGAAGTCTTTCTCCCTCACAGAGGGGAGCCGCCTCCTGCTGCTGAAAGAGAAACGACGGCCATTTTTGTAAACACATCTTGCAGGAAGTGGCTCAGACTGTGAGTATTGCTGTTTCCACCCGTTCGGTTTTTTCACACGCTCCAGACGGCCGTTCAAGAAAGCGTGACACGGTTTCCACATCAAGCCTAAGTGGATGACGACGACGATCATGATGTCCTCCGCACAGAGAGGCCAGGGGATTCGGTGGATACCTGGAAATCCTGATGAACAATCCGATATCATCGGACAGGCTGTGCGTCGGGCTGTGACGTACACGAAGCAAGCCAATAAAGCTATTTCCGGAGCGCTAATTAAATCAATACAGACGCATTAATGCCATAAACATGCTAGCAGACAGGAAGTGACTCACACAGCACTACGGATCAACAGCCGTGCTGGTGGTGGTGCGGGTGGAGGCCTCCCCTTTTTTTGTCTCAGAAAAGAAAAGAAAAAAGAAAAAAGCTTGGAAAGCGTTCCAGCGGTTAATGGAGTGATCGCAAAACACACTGCGCAAGGGCTTCTAACAGCTGCACCAGGTCTTAGGTTACACAGGATCGGCTGCACGGCACCGACGCGTCCTTCTGCTGCGAAATGTGTCGACGTCTAACTGTCTGGCTTTCCGACCTTCCGTCTGAATGAACCCCAAACGTACGCAAAGGTTTAACTTTCTTGCGCCGTTCTCTCTCTCTCTCTCACGCTCTCTCTTTAATAACCGCCGCACTACTGTTTTGATGCATCGCGACAACCTGCGCCATCACAGAAATGACCTAATATGATATTTTGATCATGTCGTCCTGCCCTTGCTTCAAGACACTGGACCGTGGCACTGAGCGGAGGACTGGAGCTTTTTAACACACGTATTATGATAAAAAAAAAAAAAAAAACAACAAAAACTTGTGTGTTTGGAGTCATGCAAACGCAATTCATTTCAAATCGGGGAAAAGAACTGAAACGGGTGTTGATTTAATGTTTGTGAAATAATACGAGACGTAAATGTGTTCGATTTAACAAACCTCACAAAATAAACTACAAACTCAGTCAAGTGTGTGTGTGCGTGTGCGTGTGTGTGTGTTTGTGTGTGTATGACACTCAGACCAAGCCTAAAACAAGCTTAAAAATCACAGCCTGGTAATTTATCCCGAGGCTAGGCTTACATCCTCACCTAAACCTGAGTGACCTCTGACCCCTCCTGGAGCCACCATTCCCGTGCTAAAGCAGCTTAGCGCCTCACCTCCTATCACATGGCTCGGCTTCCTAATTAAGCTCGATTTCATTGTCATTACCACGGTTTACTAATTTCCCACGATGTGTTAACGAGATGACGAGCTTGATGTCGTGATTAGTGTGAAAGCTGGCGCTCTGAGAGACTACGAAAGAACTAAAGCGCTGCTGTATTGTTGTCTTTTATGTGGGGATAAAGAAAGGGGCGAGCGGCTGTCGATCTTTGAGCACGGGTTTAAAATGTAAACACTTTAGTGAACAGTATCACGATTTACTGCACTGGTGTGTGTGTGTGTGTGTGTGTGTGTTCCGCTGACGTTTTCCTACATCCAGGTGATGCGACACTATTTCTGATCGGAGCAGCAGAACCCGATCCTGATCCTGAGGAGCTTTACACGACGACCGTCGGCAGGTTTGATTAAACTCACCAGCGTGCACTTTGTGCTCCAGCGCTAAGCTCAGCTCTGTACATTTATCGGTCTTTTGATGTCACAACATGTGGATATGCCAAAGTAAAGTAAGTCACGCACAGGACACAACTGAACACTGTAAAATTCCAGTCTGACTCAGTGATGCTGTGTGTTTACTATAAATAGTCTTTACAGTGTTAACGCAGCTCCACCCTGTAGTGCAAAGGTTAATAATCAGTGCTGAATCACGATTAGAGCGGCACACCGGACCTCGGCGTTCCAGCGTGAGCCGGTGAGGAGCTCCTGCTCAGACGAGTTCTCAGCTGATCGGCTGATGTTCTACCTAAAGTGTTACATCTGATACTCATTATTGATAAGTGTTGACACTTTATTATAGGCCGGTTTAATCATCCCATGTAAGTGCATCTCCCCATCCAACAGACCCTCCCTCCCTCCCTCCCTCCCTCCCTCCCTCCCTCCACATCCAGCCACAAAACCCTCCCTGTCTCCCTCCATCTATCCATATCTATGCAAACAACCCACCCACCAATCCCTCCATCGGTCATCCCTCCCTACCTCCATTCACCAACCATCAAGCCGTCTATTCCTCCACCCATTTATCAAACTATTCACTCCTCCCGTCATCTATTCACATCCATCCACCCATCCATGAATCTCTCCCTACATCTATCTATATCCATCCAAACAAACCACCCACCAATTCCCTTCATACATCCCACCCTACCTGCATCCACCAACCATCAATCCTTCGATCCATCCAATCCTGTCTATCCATCCATTCATCCCTTCATCTATTCACATCCATGAATCTTTCCCTACATCTATCTATCCATCCATCCATACCACCCACCAATCCCTTCATCCATCCCACCCTACTTGCATCCACCAGCCATCAATCCATCCAATCCTGTCTATCCATCCCTTCAACTATTCACATCCATCCACCCATCCATGAATCTCTCCCTACCTCTATCTATATCCATCCATCCAAACAACCCACCCACCAATCCCTTCATCCATCCCACCCTACCTGCATCCACCAGCCATCAATCCCTCGATCCATCCAATCCCGTCTATCCATTCATCCCTTCGTCTCTCTTTACCTCCTACCACCTATCCCACATACACACTACCTCTATCCAACAACCCATGCATATGTCCCTTCACCCCTCCACCCATTTTTCCATCCATTTATCCCTTCCTTCATCTATCCACATCCATCCCTCCCTACCTCCAGCCACCTAATCCATATCCATCCATCAGGTCTCTCTCTTTTATTATGTTAAAAACCTAAACAGTATTAAAAAAAAAAAAAAAGCTAATTAGTTTCTCCGACAGTCGTCTCCAGAATTACTGCCACTTTCATTTCATTTCTTTGTCACAAGCAGATTTAAATTTACAAAATAAAACTTTACCAAGTCTTAAAATTCCATTAAAAAGCATCTGTTCCATCTGGATTATTTTCTCATACTTTGTGACATCCAGTAATTCACACACAGACTGCATTTCTGCAGAACATTTCGCATAACGACGCCGACATAAACTGAGAAACGGATCATGATTCGACTCTTTGTTGTGAAAACGTTTTGTTTTCCCCCAGCACAAGCTGTGCATCTCTCCCAACTGAGAGAGAGAGAGAGAGAGAGAGAGAGAGAGAGAGAGAGAAGGAAGAACAGAGAAGTAAGGTGTGAAAGACTAATGAACGGAGAGAAGGTTTAGTGAGTTCTGACAGCCTGCGTCACAAGCGTGGAAGAGAGATGAGCAGTCTAACAGAGTGTAGGCACACACACACACACACACACACACACACACACACACACACACACACACAAAGCAGCATGCTCACGTTACAACAAGCCCTTCTTTGTCAAACAACTGGGATCTCCTGCTTGAGTGGGAAAACACGGGCGCACACGCACGCACGCGCACACACACACACACACACACGCACGTACATACAACTCAGAGTCTCTATCGCTGGGAGAAGGGACGCAGCTGAACCAGAACTTGATGAGACGTGGAAAACAAAGACGACCTTTCAGTAGCATTTGTCTCTCTGGACCTGCCTCTTTTTTATTACACATAAGCGTTTTTGTGTGTGCACGTGTGTGTGTGTGAGAAAGAGAGAGATGAGTGTGACCCTGACTCTCACCTCTGCCCTGTAACTGCTGCTGCAGCAATCTCACAGCTCTTATAATGTTCTGAGCTCACAAACTGGAGCGAGATACTAACACAGGTTCCATCATGGAGGTCAAGCTGCAGGCTCAGGAAACAAACTCCGTGTAAAAGCCAACATCAGGGTCTCAACTCTCCCACCCTCTGAGTAAAAAGAAAGGATGTGCGTGTCTCGGTGCTCACACAACTGAACTTCACCGCTCCACTCCCCAACACCTCTGTGTACATCGGCCCACGTTCAACTGATCACGGTGAAGTCGAGAAAAGGATAAACACAAAAACTCACAAAAAAGATTCTACAACAAAAACACGACTAGCCGGTCAACTTCTGGAAGCGGTTTAAAGTTTCCTTTTCTTTAATAAAGGCTACCTTCAGACAACGCTTTCGCTTCCATGCTCATTACTTTGTGAAGATCAGTTACGCTACGCTAACGTAAACATGACAAAACTAGAGATGTAGCTAAAAGCAAAACCTTACTAACAGGCAAAACCCAGGGACACGACGTAGTCTGTAAGTAGCGTTTCCTCACATAATCAATAAATACTGATGCAGCGAGAGCTCAAGTGAGAGAGAAGAATCGGGAATTGTATTGTTTTATAGCCGGAGGTTATAACCTGCGTTTATAACCTCCCAAAACTGGAATTGAATCGTGAAGCATAGTGAAGAGTCCCAAGACCACAGGAGGTTTTTTGTGAAAGAAAGAAAGAAAGAAGTGTTTATATTAACAAAACAATTTCACATACACACACACACACACACACACACACACACTCCTATACAATTACAAGCCTTGACCCAGCATCAGTGTGTCTGTGAGTGTGTGTGTGTGTGTGTGTGTGTGAGTGTGAGTGAGAGAGAGAGAGAGAGAGAGACAGTTTGTGCGTGTGTCCGAGAACTAACTAGCAGTAAAAAAAAAATCCCTCTTTGATGCCAAGTTCCCTGACAGACTTTTCCCTCAACACACGCCAGCTTTATACGACTCCAATAAAACTGGCCCTATAAGATTAAGCAGCTCTTTAAACTATATGAACTGTTAAGTAGTTAAAAAAAAAATCAGGACGAATATCATAACCCCGGACCCTTAAAACTCACGCTAACACACGGTGAACGAAGCTTACTAGATAGGTGGTGATACCAAATCCGTTAGCTATGTCGAGCTGGCGCTCGCTGCAGTTTCCTGAAGATAAAAATGGATTTCTGACACCTACTTCCTTAAAGCCCGCTCATCGGTCATGCTCATGTTTCAGAGGACGAGTTTATGACTGAAGGACAGCGCGGGTCAGCATGATCAAGCTAACGACACCAAGCATCCAGGTTACCGGGGAGAACAAAATAGTAACCAAATGGACTCTAAATGACTACGATTAAAAGCATCATCATCATCATCGTTTATTAGCTTTTCTCAATAAGGCACCCAGGAATTCGTCAGCCAATCAGAATCCAGGGTATTTCTGACATAGTAACCGAAACTAAACAGTGTAGCGTTTAGACTCCTAGCTTCCTGGTTTTTGGACTGCATCCTGTTTTTGAGCTGTTTTTCAGCTCAGCGTGGCTGTAAAGTGTGGTTACTTGAGATCTTTTATCTCGCACCACCGTGCGAATGAAGCGATCTGTCCGACATGCGGAGAAGATAAACACGGCATAAACGACGCGGCACGGATATATATTCAGAGGCCGTGTAATACAGCGAGCAGCCGAAGAAAAGCTCACGCTGTTAGAAAACGTAGATTGTAAATAATTCCGACGCGCTGCTTGCTAGTCGATAAATTCGGTCTCAAAACTATTTCCTTCTCGAGCCCTGAGAGGCGTGCAGGTAATTTAGTGCAAGGTTTGCAGTCGCCCACTAGGATGTTGCTGAGCCAGCAGAGCTTCACCTCCATTCCTCCCACCTCACCAGTGTACACACGACAAGAAGAAAGACATCAGTGAGTCACTCGTGCAGTAAACACGGTTCCATCGGGTCGTGTTTATAGAAAAACCCTTCGGTCTATATAACAGATCTGCTCGTCTACGTGATGACGGAGACCGTCCGTCAAATCGCAAGAGTCCGCAGGTTTCCATCCCAAAGTAAACGACTGATTATACACCAGAGCAGCAGATCAACAACTGAGGGAAAATTATACAAAGCAAATTTGTATTAGATACAAAAATTAAGTACATTTTTTACAGTATTTGTAAATCATGGACTTTTTTTTACCCATTCAATGAAGTTCAAAACTAAATGGACACTTAAAAGTGATGAAAGATGAAATGCTGACACTGAACTCTGCATTAAAACGGACAATCTCGGATGAATACTTTGTGAAAGGCGTTTGCGTTTCCTTGCAGATAAATATAATTTAAAAAAAAACTATATTATTATTGTTATTATTATTATTGAGGGTCATATGTTGGATTTATTTTCTCTAAACAGATTTAACAGACTCGTGTGTCTGATATTAGCCCTTTAAAGCAGTGAAGCAGCGATAGATGACGTGCAACCAGCACTTTAGTCCGATTTTAAGCTTTAACATGATCGCTTTGAAAGGCATGCGAGAAGTAAATTGTGGTGTTTGGAGCTCGTTTGTGGAGCGAGGTTAAAATGGTGTCAGGACAGCTCCACTTCTTTCACTTTTCACAGCTTCACTTACCAGTTTAATCGCCACGTATTCGTTGGTGTAGAGGTTCTTGCCGAGCCGCAGCTCTCCGAAGTTCCCGCAGCCGATCTTCTTTCCCACGCGGAAGTTGGGTCCGACCATAAGAACGCCGGAGTTCCCGCCTGTGCCCCGGCCCGTGTGCCCGGGCCTCCCCCCGCCCGGTTTGGACATCCTTCTGCCCTCGTCAGCGTCTGCCCTCCCACCTCTCTTATCAAAATCCATAAGCTTGTGGTACCCTGGCCTCTCCACGGTTACTCGCCGGCCATGCAAAGCAGAGAGGTGTCAAAACAAGGGCCAGGGGTTTAGTGGAGAGGGTAGGACAGAAATATAAACCTGCACGCAAATCGGCCTGTACGGCTGAATCCACGACGACGTGTACACGTCACGTTAATCCTTCACGGTTGGCGTGTGCCTCGTTACTTCCAGACTGAGGCAGCGTGTGCTAGCATGAGCACCCACTCATACACGAACAACCCACGCATGCACTCGCACAATCAAACACACACGCACTCATTCATTCACTCACACACACACACACACACACACCTCACACACACACACACACATACATTCACACACACACAAATCCTGCTACAGGATCCAATCGGGCACCGCTGAACGTCCACTTGGACTCCGCATGGCTGCTCAGAGTCATTTGATGTTTAAAACCTTCATGTCTAAGTCCAGAGGCAGAGAGGAAGACCACGAAGACGACTCGAGACACTTTCTTCGCTAGATATCTGTAAGGCAATAAAAAAAAGAATTTTTTTATTTAGATTAGTAGTAGAAAAGCCTTTTTCTGCATAGAGAACATAATCTTTTATTATATATTATATAGATAGATAGATAGATAGATAGATAGATAGATAGATAGATAGATAGATAGATAGATAGATAGATAGATAGACAGATAATAAAATCAAAAACCCTAAATCCGCAGACGTTACATAAACCTAAAACGTAAATAAATAAATCACCTCTTTGTGGACGCTAATCCACTGCGGTGTTCAGACAAGGCTGAGGAAGATACTAGCCTTACTGAATAATAATCGCCATAGAACACAGATTTATAATCTTTACATGAAGGGGGGGGGAAGACGAAGAAAAAAAATGCAGGCGAATGCATTTATTAGCACGAGACAAAAAAAAAAAAAGTGAAAACGAGGTGCACAGCGGTCATGGGAATTTACAGCGTGGAACAGAATGGAACAAATTACAAGCCAAGCAACGCTCGTATCAGGTTCAACGACCTCACTGTACTCCCAGAGTAAAGCCTGTGCTCATCACAGTGGGTCATGGGTTTACTCAAATTTACATAAATAAGAGATGAAAATAGTTTCTGCAGTCCTGTTGACAAAACTGTCACTTGTTCATGATAATGACCAAAAAAAAAAAAACTTTTGATCATCGTCTCAAATGACTCGTGTTCAAATGTAAAATGTTCAAATCCAGCGTTTATTCCAAATCTCCAGAACACACACTTCTACAGCTCTGTGCTCTGACTTAAAGTTAGCAGGAAAACAAAATCTGTAAAAACGATGCGAGTTGATCCAGAGTCGAATCGCTTTCTCGCTTTAATCGCGCCCTGCTAGAGCAAGGATCTTACAGAGATCGATTCACAATAAAGACTTTCTGCATCTGTGTACACACACACAGTAACAGTAACCCTGTGGCTAGCACAGAGGCCCCACACGACTCACAATATTAGTCAGCATACATACAGTACACACATCCACACACCCTCCGACAGTGTTGACGGTACTATCGGCTTTTTATTATTCATCATAGCTCACGTTCCGACGTCTTATGCCTCTTTAACACCAAAAAGAACCGGGTGCTGGTACAGAGCTAGCGCTAGTGCTGGTTCAAAGTTGGTTCCACTGGCGAACCTTCTAAGAACCGGTTTGCCTTTCCACCGGCTAGAGAGCCGTCACAGAGCCGAGTCTGACGTCACGGTATACGTGTCACGTTACACATGGCAGCAAAGTTAGCGCAGCAGCGGCAAACACAAACACAGACACAACAACAATGGCGGATGTTGCTTTACTGTTAATGCTCATGGCTTTGTGAACCTACATTAGCATCCAAACGCGGCGAATCCACCGTGTACGTGCCGCTCCGTGTAATTTGTATAAAACGGAGGTTGTAATCGATAAATTATTTTATCATTAACACAGAAAGAAATTTAGCGTTAGCATGTAGCTACCTACCATCATGTGTGCTGATAAGTAAACATTAGTAAACTTTAGGTACATTATCAGATGCACCAACAGTAACCCCGCCCACAGCCCTGACGCAAGCGGTTGTTAAGTCTAGACCAGCGACATTTTGGTGCTACTTAAGAACCACTTTTCCTGGTTCAGAGCCGGTGCTTTGGCTGTCGAAACAGAAGGAACTGGTTCTAAATTAGGCTCCGAACCTGCACTCAAACTGCCTCGGAAAAGGGGCATTAGTCTTTCTATAGTAACATCTACATGGTTTCCTTTAAGGAGACGCTTACCTAAAAGTTATGAAAGGAGTCTCCAGTGTCAGCACTTTCTCAGTTAAAGTAAGAGAAAAATCTACACTGTTCATGGTCACTCAGAGTAACGAGTCGCAGTCATTCCGAATCATTCAACTAATCCAGATTGAAAGAAATGACATTTTCCAAAAACAAACAAAAAAAGAAAAAACTTTTTTTTTTTGTTTCAGAAATTTTTTTAACGTCATTAACAAGACAATCACAAATAGACAACTGGACGTGTATTTACGCACTGAGATGTATTAAGTATTTGTATTTTCCATGAGAATTCGAACACAAGAAACTCAAACGGAGGCAAACAAACAAACAGATAAAAGGACAGATGGGATTAAACAATTCTGATCTCATCAACTGAAGTTCTTGTGAATTCTGAATGCAAGTTTTTTCTACACACACACACACACACACACACACACACACACACACACACACACACACACACACAAATCAGAAGTGTTTGCAGTAACCAAAACGTAAACGCCGGCGGTTTCGTCTCGTCTATAGTTAAAGCGCATCTGTTGGCAAAGAACAAAAGAAGAGAAACAGGTAATGCAGGAACTCTTCAAACCTACAACAAGGTTTCATAACAAAAGGTCGAGGGTCACCAAGGAAAAGGCCTCGCGGCCGTATCAAACGACATCACACGCAACGAACGCTACGGTCTCCAGGGCCTCCGAAATTATTGGGACGGCAAGGCAGACTGTTTTGTATGTGTGTCGCTATACATCCGAGACATTTGGGTTTAATACGAACGCAAGATGATAAATTTCAACTTCCATTTCTTGGTATTTATATCTACATAAAGCTGAACGACTGAGAACACTGCCACGTTTGTTTGAACCCACCCGGTTTTTCAACTGATCAAAAATATTGGAACGTGTAACTAACAGGGGTTTCTGGTTGTCCAGGTGTGTCCTGTTTAAGATTGGTTGTTTAAATGGGTAACAGTTCTGGATGTTTTGCTCTTTGAGCCCTGATAAGACACTTAATCGTTATTTAAAAAAATAAATAAATAAAATAAAAAAATTAAAAAAGAAAGGATAACCAACAAGAAGCCTACGGGAGAAGAGCAAGACGTGTTGTGAAGCTGAGAAACGACGCAATGAAAATTGATCAGAATTTCATAAAGAAATAAGTCATAAAAATTAAGACTGACTGCTACCGACGTGACGGAAAGACCGAAGCCTGGAGATCTCATTTTCTGAGTCATACGAGCTCATCTGTGAAGCATGGTGGTGGCAGTGTCTTTGCTTAAACTTGCATTACTGCTTCAGGAAAGAATCTCACTAATCTGTACTGATGATGCGTCACATGATGGATGAATTCAGGCGTCTACAGAAACGTTTGGTTTACAGATAAATGAAGGTCTCACTATAAAGGTAGGACCATGACCAAAAAGAATGCTGCCAACACAGCAGGGAAGGAAGGTGAAAGGTTTTCAACTGGCCAAGTCTCAGCTCAACTGAGCAACATTTTACCTCCTGAAGGGAAAAACCCCAGTAAAAAACAAACAGCTGAACAAAAAAAAAAAAAAAATCCACAAAATGATGTCAGTTGTTCACCAGTCTGATGCAGTGGTTACAAATCAATGGATATACAACCAAGGGTTATTATTTAAGACTACCAAAAGGTATTGAGTTGTTTAACAGATCTAGATGCAAAGATTCTGATCCATCAAATGTCTTTGTTCGATATACACCAAAAGAACGGCCCTTGCTGTGCGTGTGTGTGCGTGTGTGTGCGCGTGTGTGTGTGCGCGCGCACCTGAGGTCTTCCTGTGTAATGGTGAGTCATGTAATATTTAATGTCACTCTCGGTTTTCTGAAATATTTATTAGTGACAAAATGACATTGCTCAGCCGAGTGGCAATCAAGGCAGATTTTCAGGCAATCATTGCTGTTCTTTATTTGACGATCTATCGAGCACACCGCAGGCGTGTTAATGTCATGCTCCGTGCATGCTCGTTCGCCCGACATCAGACAGGAGGAGATAAAAGTAGTTACTCAAAAAGGAACCGATCGAGAAATGAGTGTGCACCGGTTCCATGTGTAAGGAGGTGAAAAACAGGAATAAAAACAGCAGTTCTTAGCTTTTTTAAAAATAAAACAAAAAGTATACCTAATAAACACCTTGCTTTACACTAAACTACAATGGGCACAGTTTTACAGCTACCTTTACAGTTCCAGGGTAAAGGGCCACGAATCTAATTACCTGACTTCGTAATCAGGACGACTGGCTCAAACGATTCCTACGGAACAAGCGGTACGACTTTTCTTTAGTTCCCCACTCCCGGATTTCCTTCCTAAATAAACTTAGTTCCCATTATAGTTTGTTGATGTGGTTTAATTCTGTCATGTACATTAACATATGTTACAGAAAGTTTGGAAGGAGTGATCAGAGACCGTCGGCATCTCTTGCGCTTCTACACAACAAGTTAAAACAAACAACTGATTCTCACTGATGAGTGCACGATTACGTTCGTTACGGATGCGTATTTTGGCCGTTGCCTTTTATTTGGAAACACTTATAGAACACTGTAAAGCAAAGAACAGTGATCGTTGTGAATGTAGCCATAAGCACAGCACAACTCGATCCAACACAGATGGCCTTTCACTGGTTCTTCTTTTTTCACGACCTTTTAATTCCTCCCTACAGCCCAAAATAGAAGCAGGAACGTATCTAGATATGAAACAGTCCATCGTTGTAGGTCAACAATTGCAAGAAGCAGCAAGGAGATTTGGACATGGTGGCATCAGGGTGCTTTCGTATCTAGACATTCTGAGTCATAGCAAAATTGACACTTCTGCCTCGTACTCGAAAAAAACCTTTCGTTTAGTGGTTGGAAATATGTTTGTGTCTGTGCAGAAATTTGTGTCTTTTGCCAAACCCAGCATTTAATTTCTCTTTTGAGTTTGTCCAAATATAAAAAGTATAGAAAGTGTTGTTTCTTTACCACTACTGCTCTGTCATTTGGCTTAGTTTAGCAAATAATATCTAGAAGAGGTAAAGAACAAAATCTAAAACACGTCACCGTTTATTCGCTTCCTGGAGTTGAAGTGATCTGAATTGTCTGATTTGAGGCGGACACTGTGTCACCTCGCTTGGACGCTCTCGGTCATGTTGTGAACTCATCTGACTAAAGAAACTCAACAATGGAGAAGTCACACCTGGGTTTGATTCAAGTTGACTAATCCCTTTGTGTGTGGCACCACTGACTGAAATATATCGCTGACTGCAACAAGGTTGGACGCACAAAATTATACAGAATGTCTGTATGTTGTAACGTTACAATTTCCCTTCAGTAGAACCAAAGAGGCTTCGACAGATTTCCAGACACGACAATGCTCCTGTGCACAAAGCCCCTGAGCTCCATGAAGACATGGTGTGGATGTTAAGGTTGGTGGGGAAGAACTCGAGCGTCCTACACAGCGCCCGGACTGCACACGTTTGGGATGAACTGAAACCGGAGTCTCCTTAATATACCAACATTAGTGTCTGATTTCACTAATGATCTTGGAGAATATGTGAATGATCACTAATAGCACAAACCATCCACAAATGAATACACATGTTTTGAAATCTGTGTACAAAACTACGAAGCCAGGAGTCGTCCGAAAGCGCGGTACAAGCCGCCCGTTCGTGTCGACTAACTAGTTTAACCAGGAAGCAAAACGAACGAGTTCACCAGCCAGGATTCACACGCATTCATACCATTAACAGAACAGAAAATGTGCCCTTAACGTCACTAAACTGCTCAGGCGACAACATAATTCACAGTTTTATGCAGACACAATCTGCATAATCTGGAAAAGAAGTTTTGTTCAGACAAACTGGACTTTCTGCCAAGTCACCTAACAGGAAGCACAAATCGTTCCGATACGACTTAAAGTTCAACCTGATTTGAACAAAGTAAATACGTTGACAAGAGACAAATTATTGAATGATCAAATGTCCACAGGGCTATAAAAACTCTTGACATGTCAGATCGAGGAAATATCTGGGTTATTTAGACAAAAAACAGGTCTTACAACATTAGGACTCAGTAATTTTTTTTTTTTTTTTAAACTCTGTTTAATCCTGTTTTTCAGTCTGACTGATCTGATGGTTGTCTGTCATTTTTTATTCTCTTCTATATTAATAAATAAATAAAGATAGATAGATAGATAGATAGATAGATAGATAGATAGATAGATAGATAGATAAATAAACAAACATACATGACTTGAGTAGTTTTAAACTGGATTAACCAAACATCTCTCTCTATTGTGATTGCTAGAACATACATGTTTTAATCCTGCTAGGCATCAGTTAAACATATAATCCCGTATAAATGTATAGATATATATAGATATAAATATGTTTTCTTATATAAATATGTTTTCTCTCTCTTATCACACACATACAATATAAGACAAGGCTTTAAACGATGTTAGCTGCAAAGACTAAATCCTAAGAAGGTTTTTTTCTAGCATGAAAGCTGTTAGCTTTCTGGCTATCCAACCTAGCAAGAAGCATAGCAACCTGACTAACATTCCCAAACAACGTTAAGAGCCGATGTTAACATCTTTAACAAACGATTTTAAACGACAAAAAAAATTGAGTTGAGTGTTTTGTTTTTTTTAAATTAGCGTTTATATTAAATAGCGGTTGTTACGATTTCTCTATAATTTAAACCTCATCCCAAATATATTCTAATAATATTATATCCATAACTTAGCTTTTAAGTAGGAAATTTACACTTATTCTAGTATTTAATAACGCCGATGTTAAACCCATACGATAAAAAAAGACGTATTTTTAAAGCCATTTGGTTATCGAACATTATCTGGGACTCCATTCGCTAAGTTGTGGGCTTGTCATTTTAGTTAGCGCTAGCTAGCTAGCCACTGCTAGCCGAGCGGATTTTACAGAAATAAATTTACCTCTTATCTCTTAAATACACGTATCGCCTTTTAACGCCCATCCACGTGAACTCAATCCCGCTCTTAATGCATCTGCAAAACAAGACGTGGCCAATTATAACTAAAACTTACTACTTAGCATGTTTAGCTAATAATCCATTTCTTGTACAGAACTGGTAATAGCGGCTAAGCTCGTATAGCTACGTCTCTGGTAATCCCGCCTGCTGCGCTAGGATTGGTTAATCATATCGGCTAACATCATTCGATTGGTCGAGAGAATATATTCCGAGTACAACTAACCAATCCTTTAGCAGCATGCGGGAGGAGGGGGGGAAGCAGCTCGTTTACATCGTTAGTTTTTAGCCACTTAGCTACCTGGGCTAGCTAGCTAGCTAGCAACCGTTTCGATTGAAGTATTTTTTTCTTGTATTATTTTGCGCGGCTTGTTTAATAAACGGATAGATTGAAGACGGGTTTACCTGAAGGTTCGAGTTTGGATACCGCAAGCCCGTGTTTTCTCGCATTCATGGCTTTAAATTGTGTTTTATTATTATTATTTTTTTAATCTCCACAGCGGCTAAACGTTGTTGTCTCTTTAAGCCTGCTGAAGTCAGAGGCGTCAGCAGAGTCAGTCAACTCCCCATCGTACATTCAGAGCAAACACATCCGGACTGGATTGAACACACACTCCTGCTTTTACCAACATGTCTCTATTACACACAGCCCGGAGAAATAAGCACGTTTCTGCGTGTATTGTAACATTAATTAAACACTTAAAGCCATTACTCCTTTATGAAAGAACCTTGGGCTAGTTGCAGAATCATGTATGCTACACATGAACACCTGATATTACCCTGTGTTTAATTAGTGTTTCAGGCAAAAAATTACCAGAACCTTAATTACCACTTATTTAGTGGTAAAGGTGTTGGACTACTGACCAGAAGGTCATATGTTTGAATCCCAGGTCCACCAAGCTGTCACTGCTGGGCCCCTGAGCAAGGCCTTTAACCCTTAATTAATGTTGTCTAAATTGTAAGTCACTCTGGATAAGGGTGTCTGCTAAACGTTCATCCAATTGACACCTGTAAGAGTTTTGTGTTGGTGACGTGATGTGACATACAGCTAAGTACGGTGACCCATACTCAGAATTCGTTCTCTGCATTTAACCCATCCAAAGTGCACACACACAGCAGTGAAAACACACACCTGGAGCAGTGGGCAGCCATTTATGCTGCGGCATCCTGGGAGCAGTTGGGGTGGGGGTGGGGGGTTTCGGTGCCTTGCTCAAGGGCACCTCAGTCGTGGTATTGCTGGCCCGAGACTCGAACCCACAACCTTAGGGTTAGGAGTCAAGCTCTCTACCCATTAGGCCACAATTTCTCCCTCATGAGTTATGAGTTGAGTCATGGTGGATCCAAAATGTGTCCCGGGAACGTAAGGTCGGAATGCACCCTAATCCGCTTACCATCATGCTTTTGGACAGGAACATGGAGGAAGTCTTTATGGACTTGGAGAGAGATCGAGAGAGAGAGAGAGAGAGAGAGAGAGAGATGCCAGTTCAACGCATGGTACCACTCACATTCATTCACAACAGCACCAAATCCAACTACTCGAATGTTTTTGGGAGTGGGATGAAACCAGAGAAGGAAGAAACCCCATGGGGAGAACCTACAACAGTCTATACATACAGAAACCTGAGCTCTGCTGACATTGGAGCTGTGAGTCAGCAACACTACCTGCTTTCCTTTTGTATATTTAAGGATTAATAGTGTTCTTTTTTAAAAATTCCACTGTTGTCGTGACTGATGGCATGAACTTTGTCTTATCGTTTAGTGTTAATACTGAACAAATGTGTGAATTATTTCAGACATGTACAATCAGTGCTCCGAACAAACACAGGATACACAGCCGCTAACACGGGTTAAGACCTGTGTTGTGAAATAACTACTGTAGATACTATGGGTGTGGCTTATTTGATTGACAAGCTATTAATATGCTTCAATTTGTACATACATGGAAGAAAACTAATACTAATACTAATGAGTGATGGATTCAACTAAAACTATAAAACATAAATCTTTGGTTTTCAGAGAGCATGACTCATTCTCTCTATTGTGTGCTTGCTCTTTGGCTACCGGCGAGTAAGCGCAGCACTCGAACACAGATCATCTTTTTATTCCTGACCAACCTGTAACGATGTCATGGCGTCCAGCAGCTCTGGTGACGCAGACAGTGTTTGCATGTATTGTCATGCCCAACTTTTATGTGCGTCACCACACAATAGAAATATTAGTCACTGGAGTAGTTCTACACTGTGTGTACAATTAATAGGCAAGTGATTATTTTCACCATATCATCATTTCATCCATAATTTCCAACTCCAAGCTGTATAAACTTGAATGCTTATTGGATTTAATGCATATCAGGTGATGTGTATTTGTGTAACGATGGAGGGTGTGGCCTAAGGAGATCAACACCCTATATCAAGGTGTGCATAATTATTATACAGATACTTTTCCTCAGGAAAAATGGACCAAAAAAGAGATTTAACTGACTTTGAAAAGACTTTCAGAGGAATGCAGCACTCTTGAAATATCTAAGATTTTGGGGCATGATCACAGAACCATCAAACGTTTTGTCGAAATAGTCAACAGGGTCGCAAGAAACGCGTCGAGAAGAAAAAACGCAAATTAACCGCCAAAGATTTGAGAAGAATCAAACATGACGCTAACATCCTCCAGTGTTGCCATATTCCACAACTGCAACCTACCGGGAGTGTCAAGAAATACGAGGTGTTCAGTTCTCAGAGACATGGCCAAGGTAAGAAAGGACGATGAGATGAGAATGACTCTTGACGGACCAGATGGATGGGCCCGTGGTTGGATCACTGACGGACACAGAGCTCCACTTCGACTCAGACGGCAGCAAGGTGGAGGTGGTGTACTGGTATGGGCAGGTATTATTAAAGATGAGCTACTTGGACCTTTTTTGGGTTGAAAATGGACTCAACTCTCAGAACTACTGCCAAATTTCTGAAGACACTCTTCAAGCAGTGGTACAGGAAAAAGTCTGCATCTTTCAAGAAGACTTTGATTTTTTATGCAAGACAATGATCCATCACATGCATCAACGTACTCCACTGCGTGGCTGGCCAGTAAAGGCCTTAAAGATGAAAAACTAATGACATGGCCACCTTCTTCACCTGACTTAAACCCTATTAAGAACCTTTGGGCAATTCTTAAGCAGGACATTTACAGTGAAGTACACAGTACACCTCTGTGAGACAGGAAAATCTTTGTTTTTCATTTAGTTGCATAATAATTCTGCACACTAATAATGGTGTACATATAGATATTCTCTTAAGAAAGCCAAAACTTCACTTTTACTACTTAAATGTTCAGATTTGAGGGTTTGTTAACATTTTGGATCGACCAAGAGCACTGTAGTTGTACAATAACAATAAGTAAGTAAGTAAGTAAGTAAGTAAGTAAGTAAGTAAGTAAGTAAATAAATAAATAAATAAATAAATAAAACAAGTCTTGAGAATTAAGTAAATATATGTTACGATCGCCACTTTTACGTGTTGTCTAGGTTTGTTCGGACATTAGCACCTGTGTATGTCCAGAATTTGAGCAAACGTTATTTCATCATTTCAGTTAGTAGGTCATCAAAAGACAAACATTTTGGACCCACGAGATTTGAAAGCGACAGTGCTTTATTTTTTATTTTTTGCACATTGTATGAAAATGAAGTGTGTTTTTATAAAAAGTGCTTTAAACAAAGCTCCGAGCAGATGTGTAAACACTACAGCCCTAATGTGAACTTCCCATCGAGTCATAGTCCAACCCCGGAGCTCCTGCTCCTCACCTAAGGCCGATAACTGGCTCAACGAGGTTTGTGTTTAGGGTTTTCTGTTTCTGGGTGGTGTAGCTACAAGTCCAGACATGGATGTGCCATGGATTTAATGTCTAGCCCAAGGCTGCTGCATTTCCGCATCGGCATGACGTGTGCCACACTGCTGCGAGGCTGTATGAAGGGTATAAAGGAAGCTGAGAAAGGCAGAGCTGTGGAGAGAAGGCTTGGATGTTTGTGCTGTTCTCCGAAATCAAACGGTCGGAAAGGTGACGCAGAGCTCAGCCGACACGGAGTCCGGAAACGAGCCGTGTCATCCGAGGAAGTGCTGACACGACTAGCGCTGAAATCTGACGACAACGTTTCTTGCTTGTCTTCCTCTGAGAGTTTAGCTTTGGCTTGTTCGGTGTCTTCTGTAGCATGTCTTTTCGGGACAGGACGGAATCGCTGGCCTTTCCGGAACTTTGCACGCCTGTTCTTGAACCACACCTGGAAAAAAGCCAGATTTACATGTACGCTTTTAGTCAAAGTCAGACGTAATGCGGTGACCGAGCAGGTAGCAGCTCGCTGATCGGGGCTTTGCTCAACAAAGCAGATCTTTGCAACCTGATATTTTATAATGGAAAATTTAGACAGCGTAGTGACGTCACGGTAATGTACAGTAGCATTCCCTAGTTCTAGTTCTGTATTATTGGATCGCGTGGAAAAAAACGTCATTAAATGGCACGTTAATGTCTGTTACAGTTCGGTCAATAGTTTAAAAAAATGCATGCAAATTTATACCACAGCGACATGGATTCGGATTGGTCAGAAGATCCATTTCCATAGCAGCAGCTATGACAGGAACATCATTCACATCACAGCTGGATATTAATTCAACAGCTGGATTTGAGTGGTGTGATCCAAGACAACTAATACACAAATAAAAGGAACTATTTTCCCAAAGGAGAACACGGACATGGGGCTGTTTTGTGAGGGAGAAAAATACAACTTTGTGATGTAACAGTAACCGCTTTGCATGAGCTGCATCACACCACGTCATGTTTATTTTCCTATAACAGCACGACTCTAAGGGTTTTTAAAGGTTTTTCCTTCTATGGGAATCTGATCGTCTGAGATGTTCGTGCTTATGGCATATAAAAGTTATATTTATTCTGAGAATATATCAGAATCTAGCATTATATTTCTCCTTTTCTGTTTTATATTGTGGGCTCGAATCAGACCTTAGTTCTATAGTAATTTGAATGCAGTACTATTGTTCGCTTTATGTTTGTTAGCAGTCCTGTATATGGTGTACAGACTTTTCACCTGAATGCGAGCTTCAGGGAGGTTGATACAGACTGCCAGTCTCTCCCTCATGGCCATGTCGGGATACTGGGTTTGTTGGAAAGCTTTCTCCAGAGCCTGCAGCTGTGACACGCTGAACGCCGTCCTGCTCCTGCGCTGCTTCTGCTGACCTCCATCACGTGCCTCTAGGATCAGCTCTGAAGTGCACACGCAAACACACACACACACACACACACACACACACACACACACACACACACACACACACACACACACACACACACACACATACACACACTTTTATCAGGGCTTTTTCAGATGCCAAACTTCCTGAATATGTGCCTCTATATATGTGTAATATGATACAATCTAATATTATGGAACTGGATAATAATATTTGGTTCTTCTGAAGTTTCTAAAAGGTGTGAATTTTTAATATTTAGGTTTTTGGAGCCCTCTGCTGTCTGTGAGGCAAACTACAAGATGAGAAGATCAACAAGTCTAGTGTTTGTAGGAGATATATATAATAAACATAATATAAATAAAATATTAATAAATACAATGTTAATAAATAAATTAAAGAAATTAAATACGATAAACGAATCACAAATAAAGATTCTTCGGAAACATTTAGAAATATGATTAAAATTTTTAAATTAAACTAAAATATATAAATAATTTATATATATATATATATATACGTATATATATATATATATATACGTATATATATATATATACGTATATATATATATATATATATATATATATTCTGTCTCAATAATGTTAGACCTGATTTAAATACGTAATTTAATAATTTAAAAAAAAAACAAAAAAACTAATAAATAAATAATGTCTAAATAAGACCTTGTTTAAAACAAAAAATACATATATTTAAAGAAACATTTTATTATTGTTTGCATCTATAATAAAGATCTATAAAAAAACAATCCAAACGAAGCAAAAGAATGAAATACAATTTTCATTAAGATTTATAGACTGTTATAAAGGTGTCACATTTAGAAACGTTTTGTTTTCCTCAGCATTATCCTATAAATCTAGATTTTTTTTTTATCTGTCCAAAAGAATTTCTACAGTTCACTTTTCTAGCCTTTTTTTAAAATTTTGTCCCATGTGTGTATAAACTTAAGCACTGGATTTGTGTGGAAGTGTAAAAGGTAAAACGTGGGTGTTTTTACCTGCGAGTCTCTCGGCCACAGTGACCGTGTGAGTGTGAAGCTGGAAGCCTTGAGCCATCTGCTGATGAAGGTCCAAACACAGCGCCGGGTGAAGAGCACAAAAATATGGAGAATTCATCACTCCAGACTGTCAACAACATAACAAGAGTACAAATTAACCTCGATTCATAAAGTCATGGGATAAGAAACATGTCCAAGATCCTAGAAATGACCAGGAATTAGATGTGAGAAGCTGTAAGTCATAATAAAGCTAAATATAAACACTGATTAAACTCACAGAAACACCCTGAAGCACTGAGGCTTTTTTCTGGACATATATTGAATTATATTACAATAAGTTTTACTAATAAAGAGTGAAATAACAAGATAATAGAAAGATAGTAAAAAAATATAACAATGTACTAAAAAAAAAATAAGTGAATGATAAAAGAATAAATAAAAAGGTACTAACAAGTTAATAACAAGATACTAATGAGACGATAAAGTAAGACGATAAAAGTATGCCAACAAGGTAATAACTAAATAATTGCTAAATAATAACAAGACAATAGCAAGATATAAACAAGATAACAAATAAGAACAAAATAGTAATGAGTCTAAAAAGAAACTAAAATAAAAGGATAGTGAGACAACAACATCAAAGAATAACAAGTCAATAACAAGATACTAATGAGATAATGACTTAATAACAGCAAACTAATAACAAGATAATAGCAAAATATTAACAAGATAACAAATAAGAAGAAAATAGTAATACGATTCTAAAAAGAAATAACAATGAACTAAAAAAAGGATAGTGAGACAACAACATCAAAGAATAACAAGTCAATAACAAGAAATAACAAGATACTAACGAGATAATGACTTAATAACAGCAAACTAATAACAAGATAACAAATAAGAACATTATAAAATAATACTCCATATGGAGTTATAAAGTCGAAATAAAACGATTAAGAATAAAATAATAAAATAAAATAAACAAAAATGATAAGTCTAAGACAGGAGCCTAAATAAACAGAAATGAAGTCACAACACTTCAGAACTTTTAACAGCGAGTACGAATAAGAAGTCCGATCGGTAAGATGATAATAATTGATGATCGTGATTTTATCTCGCAATGCTAAACAAACGAAAAAGTCCAGATAAAGTTATTAAATAGAAATAACATAAAGTCTGAATAATGATCATTACATAACACAACTACCCTCACCCCCACACACACAACTTAAATCCCAATAATGAGTTAAATAAAAAAAGTCAGAAACGAGTCACTTGAAAGAAGAAGAGATTACATTAATATAAGTATATTGCTTGAAAAAACAAAATTAAGAAAATAAATAAATAATTCTGTGCTGACGAAGTGACGGATGTTTTTGCGGTTCAGGGTTACAACAGATATAATAAAGATATAATATTAATAACATTTACCTGGATAAGAAGTTAAAAAGGCTTTAATCTCAGTAATCCTACTGTCCTGTGTGTGTGTGTGTGTGTGTGTGTGTGTGTGTGTGTGTGTGTGTGTGTGTGTGTGTGTGTGTGTATAAACTCTGGATAAACTGTGTAAAGCCCAAACAGGCAGCAGACTATTTAAGACGCGACGCTCTGTCCTCCCTCGGCCATTAGCCAATCCAGAGAAAGGCATTAGTGTGGATTAGAGAAGATGAGAAGATGAGGAGGGGGAGGAGGAAGAAGAAGGAGATTTGGAGGGTTTGGATGGATTTTTTTTTTCTCTCTTTCCCCAGAAACTATTGAACTTGAGAGCTTTAGGTAAAGGATCAGCTCTCTGAAAGCTCTCCCCGTCTCTGCTCAAACAATTAAGACAATGTGCTGGGATAATCTCTGAGGCTGGCCACGTTATAATAACATTAAAATGGCCTTTTTCCCCCTCGGCTTTCTGTCGGAGGGCTTTTCTGCTGCTCTTCACCCCGGAGCAGCAAGAGCCTCCGACGTTTACTTTACTAACAGCTTCCATAGTTTGTCTGAGCCGCAGTGAAAGAGATGCACTCGAAAAAGGTCCAGGATCCAGATGTAATCGCAGCAGATGTTTTGGGGTTGTGATAAAAACAAACAGTGGTTAGTTTTTTTGTACAAGACATTAGACTTCATCGCCTTGACAACCGTCAATGGTCCTACACAGAAACCTCGTTTTCCTCACAGCAAACCTTTAAAGTTTTATTAGCTAAAGAACCTTTAAAGAATTTTCTTCTTCTTCTTTAAACTTTTTTTTCAATTCCCAAAACATCATCATGATCATCATGATCTTCTTCTTCTTCTTCTTCTTCTTCTTCTTCTTCTTCTTCTTCTTCTTCTTCTTCTTCTTCTTCTCTTTGTCATCTTTTTCTTCTTCTTCAAATTTTTCTTAATGTCCGAAACATCATCATCATGATACTGATCATCATCATCATCATCATCATCATCATCATCATCATCATCATCATCATCATCATCTGCTTCTTCTTCTTCTTCTTCTTCTTCTTCTTCTTTTCAGTTCCCAAATCAACATCATCATCATGATCATTATGATCATCATCATCATCATCATCTGCTTCTTCTTCTTCTTCTTCTTCTTTTCAGTTCCCAAAACAACATCATCATCATGATCATCATCATCATCATCATCTTCGTTTCCTCCTGAATGATTTCACACTTTTTGAACACTGAACCTGAATCTGAGTCTTTTGTTCGTTCATAATTGCTGTTAATGTGTTTCTCCAACAATGACTGCACATCTTTCCTCTTCTTATTTTCTTATGAATTTTAGATTTCGTGCTGTTTTTAATTTGATTTAATTTAAATGTTCTTTTTGTCCTGTTCTCCCCTTCTTTTCTCTTTCAATGTGTAACTATTAATGGATAAAAACTATTAAATAACTGTGTTAAATACAATATGTGTAATCTATATGCTATAAAGGAACTGAAACTCTTGAAGGCAGTGACAGTAACTTCGATTGATCACACCCTGTGTGTGTGTGTGTGTGTGTGTGTGTGTGTGTGTGTGTGTGTGTGTGTGTGTGTGTGTGTGTGTGTGTGTGTGCTGCATGTCTCGATTCCCACCTGTACAAAGTGGCATTTTCTAGCTAAGCACTTAAACCGGCTCAAACCGGATCATCTTCAGTGCAGCTCCAGAGTCTTAAACATGTAAATTCCACTAAAGCCTGATGAAACTGCACAGCTTAGGATGCTGCTGCCTTTCCCACTAGTGTGTGTGTGTGTGTGTGTGTGTGTGTGTGTGTGTGTGTATGTGTGTGTGTGTGTGTGTGTGTAAGGAAAAGGTTCCTCCCCTTTCACTCATGAGAACTACAGCGGGAGGAGAACCGAGAACATGAGACCAGACCACACACGGCATCTTTTTCCTTTCCAGTAATGGAATGCTGATTAATTCAGTGTGCAAAAGTTTGTACACCCTCTTGACAAAACAAATAAGAAAAGGAATTCATTCCGAGTCACAAATAAGCGCTTACGATCGGACGTTTTTTTAGAAGAACGTCCGATTTTCTTTCAGCTCGATTCTTACTTTCTTCTTAAGGCGTACGAACCTTTGCACTCTCGTCGTTGTCCATTTTTCTTCCTTTTATTTGCCTATTTGTCATCTGTGCGTTTTCTTTTTCCTCGCCGTCTCACTTACTTTGCTCGCATTTTCATTTTTCTTATTTAACTCGGTTTATCGTTCCGACATATTCCTGAGTTTCTTTTTTCTTTAAATTGTTTTTGTCTTTTTTTTTTCCCCTTACGAGGGATGCGACCTTCTGCTTTCGATTGTACTGTACGTCTCTTTCTATTGACTCTCTTCTTTTTTTTCACTCCTTTTTTATTTTACATTTGTTTTCTTACTCAATGTTTTTTTGTTTGTTTTTTATTTAATTAAAAAAAAAAGATTTTTCTCTTTACCTTGTACTCCTTTCTATTCTATGCCTAAGAGGGGTACAAACTTTTGCACTCGACCGCATACGACAGGAAATATGTTTGTTAGGAAAATAAATACGTTTTTTAGGTGTTACTTTTCTTCCCGAGATTAAAATTCATAACACGGATGAAGTGAGAGCTGAATTTTTTGATATTCTCCTGCTACCTGTTTCAACACTGCGTGCTTTCTTTTCTTTTTCTGCTCGTATACATCCCCTGTTCTTTCTGTTCCTCTTCTTTTCTTTGCAGTGTTCTTGCCTGTCAGTGTGTGTTAGTGTCAGTGTAAAGTAAGTCATTTAGAAGAGCTCGGGTGGCTCTCGGGCCCTGAACCCCGGTTAAAGCTTTGGGCTCAGAAGCCTTTGTGTCCTCGGCCCGTGGGATTAGAACAGATTTGCTGCGAAGAAATGAAGCACTTATTTCATGCCACTTTCCCAATGAAACCTGGCCAAAGCTGTGTTGGTTTGGAGGATTAGAGCAGCACAAAGACGCTGCTTCTGTGGGACTCACCTCCCTGAAAACAACTGCTACTAACCACCCCCACCTCGTCTCCACACATCTCCACCATGTCTCCACACAATTCTGCACGTCTACACACATCTCCATGCATCTCCACACATCTCCATGTAGCTCCTCCAAGTCTCCACACATCTCCACGACATCTCCACACAATTCTGCACATCTCCACACATCTCCATGTGGCTCCTCCAAGTCTCCACACATCTCCACGACATCTCCACACAATTCTGCACATCTCCACACATCTCCATGTAGCTCCTCCAAGTCTCCACACATCTCCACGACATCTCCACACAATTCTGCATGTCTACACACATCTCCATGCATCTCCACCACATCTCCATGTGGCTCCACCAAGTCTCCACACATCTCCACACATCTCCATGCATCTCCACACATCTCCATGTAGCTCCTCCAAGTCTCCACACATCTCCACAACATCTCCAAACAATTCTGCACGTCTACACACATCTCCATGCAGCTCCACCAAGTCTCCACACATCTCCACCATGTCTCCACACAATTCAGCACCTCTCCACACATCTCCATGCATCTCCACACATCTCCATGTAGCGCCACCAAGTCTCCACACATCTCCACAAAATCTCCACACAATTCTGCACGTCTCCACATATCTCCATGCATTTCCACCCCATCTCCACCATGTCTCCACATATCTCCATACCATCTCCAGACGTCTCCACACCATCTCAAAACATCTCTGCCCCGTCTCCACGTCTCCTACACAATTCAGCACCTCTCCACACATTTCCATGCATCTCCACCACATCTCCACACAATTCTGCACGTCTCCACATATCTCCATCTCGTCTTCACACACCTCCACGCATCTTCACACGTCTCCATCCTGTCTGCATAAGATTCTGCAAACCTCCACATATCTCCACATATCAATTCCTCTTGTCACTACTCCATCTCCATATGGCTACATACCACCCCACCTCATCTGCACACCATCTCCAAATGTCCCTACACATCTCCACCCAATCTCCACTACATTTCCACACATCACATCTCCCCACACATCTCCACCCTATCTGCACAGATGTCCACATATGCCATCTCCATTCTCTCAGTTTTTCCACTTATCTTTTACTCTTTCAGGTCCTCTCTCTTCTCATTTCTTTCTTTTCTTTCTACTGTTATCTTTTACTTTTGCATTTACCTCTTCTCTTCTCTTCTCTTCTCTTCTCTTCTCTTCTCTTCTTCTCTTCTCTCTTTTCTTCTCTTCTCTTCTATTCTCTTCCCTTCTTTTCTTCTCTTCTCTTTTCTTTTCTTCTCTTTTCTTCTCTTCTGTTCTCTTCTCTCTTTTCTTCCTCCTCTCCTCTCCTCCCCTCTCCTCTCCGCTTCCCTCTCCTTCCCTCCTCTACTCCTCCTCCTCTCCTCCTTCTCCTCTCCTCCCTCTTCTCCTCTCTTTCCTCCCCTCCTCTCTCTCCTCTCCTCTCTCTGCCTCTCCTCTCCTCTCCTCTCCTCCTCTACTCCTCTCGACTCCTCTCCTCCTCCTTCTCCTATCCCCTTCTCCCCTCTTCCTCTCCCCTCCTCTCCCTCCCCTCTCCTCCCACTCCCTCTCTCTCCTCCCCCTCCTTTCTCTCTCCTCTCCTCTCCTCTTCCCCTCTCTCCTCTCCTCCACTCCTCTCTCTCCTCTCTTCCTCTGGAGGGGGGGGTGGGGGAGAAAAGGTGTCCCTTCTCTTCTCTTCTTTTCTTCTCTTCTCTTCTCTTCTCTTCTCTTCTCTTCTCTCTTCTTCTCTTCTCTTCTCTTCTCTTCTCTTCTCTTCTCTTCTCTTCTCTTCTCTTCTTCTCTTCTCTTCTCTTCTCTTCTCTTCTCTTCTCTCCTCTCCTCTCCTCTCCTCTCCTCTCCAACTTCCTGCTGTTGACAGATGAACCCCAGAGCTTTTACCTACTGCACTGAGCTTCTCCTTCCTGACGCATGGTTCAGTTTTTCTCCAGCCCACGCGCTTGTTTCAAGCCGACCGCAGGAAGGAGGTGGCCGTTTACACCAAACCATCACGCTGAAGGTCAGCGCTGCTCCGTTTAAACATCCTCCAGTTTATTTACATTTGCCTAACTGGATGTAGACCTCCTAATTTCATTAGTGCAGAGTTTTAGAGCAGAGAGTTTAAGCTTCATGGGTTTAAGTCCCCCCTGCAGTTGAAAAGGCTTAAAGGGGATCTTTACGAACACAGGCAGGGATTAAGCACTTTAAAGCTAAGGGAAAGACCTGATGAGACGACGAGGGGCGTGGGGGGGGGGGTGGATACGGCATAACCTGAACAGACACGATCTGATAGCTCCTGTCATACAAACAAAAATAATAATTATGTCTAAATAATAAACGAAAAGACAATCCAATTTTTTTTACAAACAGAAGCGCACGTGTCAATTATCTGTCAGGATAATGCAGAGCTCTCAAGTTTTGAAGACAGGCAAGCGTGACATCTCCACCACCACCACCCCCCCCCAAAACAAAACAAAACAAAAACAAAAACAAAAAAAACGGATCACTGACCGCAATTTCATACAAAGTATTTGTTTAATGTACATTTATTAAATCGTCTCAAGCCCAGACATTTTTAGGGTCATGATCGAGGACGATGTCCCGTCCAGAGACGAGCTGTTTCGTTTTGAGGTTTTGTTCAAACCGACCATCGAAAATACCCTCACTAATGAATGTTTTTTTTTTATTGGTTGTTGCGTAAAATCTTAATAGATTTTTTTAGCTTTTTTTTTAGATTTAGATTTTTTTTAGCCTCTTTTTTTGATTGGCTGATAAGTGTCAGGCTCGACTAAGAACTGAGTCGCGCTTGATTCCTGCCCGGTTCCATAGACACAGCGGTGTGGACTGATACGTTTTGGGTGCTGCGGCTTATTAAATATATGATAAATAGTCAAAAAGTTTTTCTGCATGAGAAATACGATGTGTGGCGGGAGAGCGTGAGAAAAGACCCAAATGCATGATTGTCACTCTGCATGCGTGACACCTGATAATGCTAACGCAAACATCCTGACAGACAATTAATTAATGCTAACAACACTAACACTAAGCACGCTTAGGAAACTCTCTCCTAAATGTTCCAAATTCAGTTTTATATTCTTCATACTATCCGTTAAACTGAAGTGTTAGTTTAACGCGAACGTTAACCCGCAGCTCAAAGTTATCTGTCGTGTGTGTTAGTAAGAACCTAGCATAGCTAAAAGTCATAGCATGACAGCTTCAGATGCTAGCTCACATCCAGATCACTAGCTAGCACCCAAATCTTTTAAACGTATTATTATTGTATTGTAACAGATAGTAATAGACACGAGAGACGGCTCAGAATCGGCCGACCGATGCCAGTCCAACCCGATTTGTAAGAAATGTGGTGTGTAAAATCGGCGTAAAGCTAGCGGCGCTCTGCAGCGAATCGTTTATCGACGAGGGCCATCTGAACTGATTTTAATACGCTTTGGATTGCTGATAAACTACAGAGAGACTTAGACAAGCATTGAGAGAGGCTTCTGGCCTTTTAAGATGTCCCCTGTTGGTTTTTGTTTACCTCGCCTGTTTAACAGATGTTGGAGTCCGTAGCAGATCGAGCTCTCTTTTTATTCCTTTAATTACTCATCAATAGGTGAAATTTGTATTGACAAGTGGCTGTCAAGGGCCGAGCTTTGGAGCTGTCAGTTATCTGAGGAAGAGCTGCTTAGCCGTGAGGCCCTCATACACACGCACCATCGATCCAGACACCGCACAATTGGGCAGCTCTCTGGCACTTCTGGAGCGGAGTAGAGGGGGGGAGACGCTTTACCAGGGGGATCGATGGGGCTGGTTGGCCTTTGACCCGACATGGTGAGGGATCCAGACCAGCAGCACGGGGAGACAGAGAGAGAAATAGAAAGAGGGAGAAAGAAAGAAAAGAAAGAAAGAAAAACATAATAATCAGAGTAATCAGTGATACTCTGAAAAGTCGATCTGAAGCAGAGACAAACACAACCCTCTGAGCATCTCGGAGAACAGGAAAGGGTTTGATACCCCAGTTTATTTCGAAAATAGAAAGAGAAATACTTCTAAAACATGACAAGTTCTTAAAACCCTGAGTGTCTACTTTCATACGAGCTTCATATTAACACCACTGTGGCGTGAGACACGACAAAGACGTCCGATCGTCAAGGAGAACTTTTTTGACCTCCAAAATAAGTTTAATTCATCAAACACACACACACACACACACACACACACACACACACACACACACACATGCGGTGTCTAAACCCTCACAGGTTCTCCAGCAGATAGACACACTGAGGGTTTGTTTTGCTTGTTCATTCACCAGGCAACTCTTCTGTCTTTAGTTACAAAGCCCTGACACCGGAGACTCCGTCGGTAAACGTTATAAAACACGACCGACAGAAGGCTTCAGCATTTCTTCAGTTGTTTCTTGTTAAATAACACTGTTCAATATTAAGCTTAGTTCAATGGCTTCCTAGGTTGTTACCACGGAAACGATAACATACGATAACAAGGGTTTTAATAGAAATCTGAGATTTGAACCACTGCTGTGATAGAAAGATCGAGAATCCTACCAACATTTGGTGGAGATTTTCTCTCTCTCTCTCTCTCTCTCTCTCTCTCTCTCTGTGTCTGTTTGAGTGACAGATCAATATTAGAAATGAGGTCTAATTAAAGTCAAGTTTGCACAAGGATCTTGGGACAGAGTTAACGACCGACCCGAGGTCAGACCGATGCCGTGGAAAGTTAAGAGAGAAGCTCAAAAGTAATAAAATAAAACTAGATGAAATGCAGCACACTGAGACACAGGGAGTAAAGGCTGGTTCCTGTTTATTTGGAGAAGCAGAAATATACTAGAGCTCATCATCACATCATCAGCAAAGCAGCACCACCCGAATGTCCAGCAGCCGAAAATGATCAGAGGATAAAGTGATCGAACCTGACGACGAAAGAGTGTTTAAGCCGCTCAGTCCCACATGTCTAAATCTCTACATGCCCAGGAGGAGCAATTGTGTGTCTATTGATTCTGTTCTGGGAGCTTTTTTAAATACCTGGTGTGTGTGTGTGTGTGTGGGAGTGTTGAAGGCCGCCGGATGATACTGAGGGTAAACACAGGGGCCCACAGAGCAGGGGGACACAATGGCTCTCAATCCCCTCTCACACCACTCACTCCTTTATGTTTTCTGATAAAACAGCTGCTGAGTAAAAAAGGAGATCCTAAGCTGGCATCTGCTGAAACTGGGGGCTTGAAGAAGGAACACACACACACACACACACATATATATACACACACTCACACACACACACACACACACACACACACACATATATAAGATACACACAAATTTTATATATATTTTACACACACATAATACAGTACACACATATGCGCACACACACACATATATATATATTTATAAAATGATACACACACATATCTAAAAAGATACACACAAATTATATATATATTTCACACACATACACATATATATATATATATATATACACACACATATGCGCACACAGACACACACATATATATATATTTATAAAATGATATACACACACATACACACATATATACACACATATATTTATAAAATGATATACACACACACACACACACGCACACACGCACGCACACACACGCACACACACGCACACACACACACACACGCACACACACGCACACACACGCACACACACACACACACACACACACACGCACACACATAACAGAGTGCTGTTAAATGTTGCTCTCCAAACTCATCTCAAAACCCTAACGTCTCTTTTCTTCATTTAAAACAGAACTAATTTCCACTTGGACCCATTTAATGAGACACTTCTGAGAGAAACAACCCT
>NC_062531.1:3250808-3285808 GCF_022655615.1 Tachysurus fulvidraco
AGGCAGGATTCGCCTCGAGAAGTCAGATTAGCAGCCGAATCTGCACACATCTCACAATCTACAGACAAGCAGTGGCATCTTTCCTTCTTCTTCTTCCTTACTCTCTCTCTCTCTCTCTGGTGCAACAACACGGTCAAGACATCTTCACATTGCCTTTTCTCTCTGCGTGCACAGTGCTGGGTGTGATGGGAAAACAGGGACGCCTGTGAGGTCAGAGGTCATCTCTTGACTTTGGCATCCTCTTTGATCTTCCAGATCATCAGCTCCATGCAGGCGGCGGCGTCCTCGCTGGAGTCGTGGCCCTCCGCTGTGCGGAGCAAAAGAAATTAAGAAAGATTATACGAGATAAGTTTGATGGATGAAGTCTGTTGCTAGGCAACTAAGCAAACATATTTTGTGCCTTAAATAAAAAAAAAAACTTAGAAATATATTTCAGTGGACTAGAGTGCCATGTGTGCAGCAGTGGGAGCTGCGGTCGTGCTCACCGTTGTCCTGGATGATGCGTTTGAGGTGATCGGCCATGATGTTGCGCAGGGCGCGTTTGTACGGCAGGCCGAGACGGTGAGGGAAGACAACGGCCGTGTCGACGACGGTGCTGTGCAGCAGCTGAGAAAGCACACACGCGCACACACACACAATATAAAACAGTAATATGACCATAATTGTAAACGTGTGTGTGTGTGTGTGTGTGTGTGTGTGTGTGTGTTTTACCTTAAGGGCAAAGAGGTCACTCTCCAAGCTGTGGCCAATCAGGATGGACTCTGCGCTGAACATGTTCAGTAAGACAGCCTGAACATCTCTCAGCCTCATGGTGGCACTCTCAAGATCCTCCTCAGTCACACCAGAGAACCTGCACGCACACACACACACACACACACACACACACACACACACACACACACAATAAATATACTGTAACATGACCATTTTGCTTAAATAACTGATAAATCCCAAAAAAATCAAACTCTGCACGCGCGCGCACACACACACACACACACACACACACACACACACACACACACGCTTGTGTAACGTATACACACTTTTACCTTGTGTTGTAGTCCACCACTTTGCTCTCTGGCTTCACAAACGTGTCATAAACCACTTTCAGGTCAGAGTTGATGACCGTCACCCTGGTCAGCTCCAAACCCTGCTTTGTGTAGCACTAAGGAGAAGGAAAGAGAGGAAACAAAAAAATAAATAAATAAAAAACCTCTGAACCAAATAAGAGAGAGAGTGTGTGTGTGTGTGTGTGTGTGTGTGTGTGTGTAAGCTAGCTCCTAATCTTCTAGTCCCCAATATGCCTAATATCTGTATGTATTTAGACAGTTTTGTGTGTGTGTGTGTGTGTGTGTGCTAATGCATAACTGCATCCTCACCATCTCACAGTCCAGAGCGTACACTCCCGCAGTTCCATCAGACGAAAGGGATTTGCTGAAGGTCTTCACGTAGCCGTCTAAAGACTCCTTACGGCCGTCCTGCACGTGTTGCTGAAGACAAGTACGACGGACGATTCAATTCGACCGACTATTTCAAAACAGATCTACTAAAAAGTTACGAGTGCTTTCCCAAGGTCGGAGCGAGACAGGAAGTGGAGGATGAGAAAATAGGAAGTGGACAGACCGTGGGGTCGAGACCCAAAGCAGAAGCTCAGAAGACTTACTTTAGACACCTGACATCCAGGAGAGCCTACAGCACCCGAGCAGCAGCTGTACTGCGTCTCCCAGCCTCCAGATACTGTCTCTCACATACACACACACACACACACACACACACACACACACACACACACACACAAACACACACCAAAAAAATGGAGCTACAAACCTCCTTCATATTTGACATGTTTTTTCCTCTTTCACAGAGAACCATTTTCTTACCCTTGTATCTGCGTAATCTGCCCCAGTGGTGGTTACACTCCTCTTTGCGGACGCAGCTGCCGTTGGCGTTGACCTTGTACTCGGCTCCGCACCGGCAGCACACTTTAGAGAAGGCTGAAAAAACGTGCAAATCATTAAAAGAGCCTTTACATCATTGTAGAGATCATACGATATATCGGTGTAGGAGTGACCATAGTTTATTAAAATATACTGTTACAGAACATAAGCACTGCTATGATGAGTGGATAAAGAGACTAAAACCTATTGGGGAGTCGAGTCAGGGTCTAATACATTTTAAAACAAGGACTCGTTTAAATAATCTCATATACTCTACATGTCCATGTTACTACCCACAGACACTAAAAGAAAAGCAAACAGCAGACCCAGAGACCCAGAGCCAGAAAGCGAGAGCTCAGAGCCTCGGGAAAGACAACGGCACCATCTAGTGGTGGGATAAGTGCTGAGTGAGGAAGAGCATGACAACAAATTAGAAAGATAACAGACAGTAACAAAAGTAAGTGGACAGAGTGGGAAAGGAAGTGGACAGAGTGGACAGAGTGGGAAAGGAAGTGGACAGAGTGGGAAAGTGGGAAAGGAAGTGGACAGAGTGGGAAAGGAAGTGGACAGAGTGGGAAAGTGGGAAAGGAAGTGGACAGAGTGGGAAAGGAAGTGGACAGAGTGGGAAAGGAAGTGGACAGAGTGGGAAAGTGGGAAAGGAAGTGGACAGAGTGGGAAAGGAAGTGGACAGAGTGGGAAAGGAAGTGGACAGAGTGGGAAAGGAAGTGGACAGAGTGAGAAAGAGGGAAAGGAAGTGGACAGAGTGGGAAAGGAAGTGGACAGAGTGGGAAAGAGGGAAAGGAAGTGGACAGAGTGGGAAAGGAAGTGGACAAAGTGGGAAAGGAAGTGAGAAAGGGAATGGACAGAGTTTCAAAGGAATAGACAGCGTGGTAAAAAAAAGTGAAAAAAATGTGCTGGATTTATCAAAGGTTTTATCAGGTCACACTCCACCCATCTGCCCATCTATCCATCCATAGATCCATCCATCCATCCATCAGGGAAAGAACGAGTAAATGTCCTCACGATCTTGGTTTTTCTTCTCAGGAGCGTTATAGACGATGGCGTGACCCAGGTGTTCAGGATGAGGTCTCGGGTAACTGTGTTCCTGCAGCTGCTCCTCAGTCAAAACGTACGCTTTCAGTTTCTGGTAGAGAACTGCACCTGCAGAGAGAGCACACACACACACACACACACACACACACACACACACACACACACACACACAGTAAACACATCCATTACTATTAAACATTAATAGTATTATAAATTAAACATTGCTTTTTAAAACTTAAAGGTGCAATTTGTAACATTATTATTGTTAGGTTTTCTCAATCGGTTAATCCAGACATACTGTTTAGATTTTTCAGGCCCAGAATGACTGTACACATGATTTCTCTGCTCTACTCCTTAGAGATTTCAACTCAAATAGACACTTTTATTAGAGGAAGTGAATCTGGGACAGTGGGTCAGCTGGGGGATGAAGTTAAATGCAAAATAATAATCGCTATGAAAAATGACAAACGGCTCCTTTAAATCTAAACTAGCTCTTAAACATGTCTGCTAAAGGTTACTTGATGCTTGATGTAACAGTAAATACAAATAATAGCGTTAGCTACCTTTGAGTTGTACGTCCTGCTGTTTGCCCGCGCGGTTGATGGTGTAACTGGTCTTAGCTGCCAGGCGGCCGCCCAGGACTCCCTCGTGAGACTGAGATCTCCTGTGTACGGACACGGGCGACTTCTCTGAGGAGGAAAGACACGGAATACACGGCTTGTGGTAAGCTAGATCGTAAAGACACGGTAAAGCAGGTGTTGAGACGGTATGGGACGTACTGGTGGACAGGGAGGCGGCCGGCGGGGACGGCGCCGAAGGGGTTACGCTCTTGCTGCGCAGTTTCTTCAGCGCGTTCACTGCGACGTTCAGGTAGATGTTTTTACTGCTGCTTCGCTCATACACCTGCTTCTCCTCATCCAGAGCCTGGAGGACACACACACACACACACACACACACACACACACACACACACACACACACACACACACACACACACACACCAGCAGGTTATATTTCTTCCAGTTCCACAGCTTTATTTATTTATTTATTTATTTATTTATTTATTTATTTATCTATTTATCCATTTATTGTTACTTTTAATATTAAATTCCTCATTGTACCTTCGTTATATTTCAGCTAATTCGTAATGCTATATAATGCTCTAGAAATTCCTCATGACCTTCTTTTTTTCCCGTCTCTCAACGTTTAGGACACAAACAAACACACGGCTGGTCATGTGACCGGAGAAGGTGCCTACGGGCTGTTCACACGTAATAAAACTCACCGCCTGAAAAGCGACGTCCTCCGACGGACAAAACTTCAGACATTCTTCGATGAAGACATTGAGGTAGCGCTGACGTACGTTAGTGGGCACTTTCGCCCCAAACTCGGTGGGAATGACTGGCCGCTTCATAGAAGGGCTCTAAATTGGGTGGGTGTTGGGAGAGAAAGAGCTTTTTAATGAGCAAAAATGAAAACATACAAATATAACTGGGCAGAAAAAAGTACAAGTACATGAATAAATGTAAAAAAGTGAGTATGTAAAGAATTACAAGAGAGAGAGAGAGAGAGAGAGAGAGAGAGAGAGAGAGAGAGAGAGAGAGAGAGAGAGAGAGAGAAAGAAAGAAAGAAAGAAAGAAAGAAAGAAAGAAAGAAAGAAAGAAAAAGGGGGACATGGAAAGAAAGAAAGAAAGAAAGAAAAAGGGGGACATGGAAAGAAAGAAAGAAAGAAAGAACGAACCGCAATACCCGCACTCCCGCCTCGCCCTCCCTCACAGCCATTGTCACCCTTGCCTCACTGCCTCTTCTTTATACCTCCCTCCAGACCTCACTAACATCACGCCCACCTAGACAGCCAGACCGCAACCTGGCGCCCTTGCCCTCCCGCCTCCCTCCCTCACTAACTCCCTCCCCTCACTCCCTCCCCCCCCCCTCACTCATACCGAACCCGGAGACATTTCCCATCCCTCCCTCCGCCCTCCGACCGCCCTCCCTCCCTCCATCCCTCCCTCCCGCCCTCCCCCGTGATACCATTTCCCTCCCTCCCTCCACTGGCGCCATTGCCTCCCCCTCCCGCATCCCTCACTCCCCTCCCGCCCTCCATCCCTCCCCATCCAAGTTGCTACCTTTCCCTCCAGCAACGCAAGCCCTACCGAAAACCGCACCGCCCTCCCTATCCCGCCTCTTCTCTTGCGCCCGTAAGAAATGCTCTGGAGAAATTGAAAGAAGAAAATTAGTCCATCTTTCATTCCCGCCCTCCTAAATAAGCCTGCCGCAGCCGCATCACTCCTGCTAACAATACAAGCAAATGAACAGACCACCTCAAGCACGACAGAGTTTTGATGCAAAACAGACTTCTTTCATGACAGGACGAGGAGGAAGCAAGTAATACCGAAGAAAGATGAGGGATGGAGGAACGTTATGGATAATGTAAGCAAGAGGGATTCGCCGGAGTTAAGAACTCTTCACACAGAGAGAGGGGTGGGGTGGGGGTAATAATGGGGGAGGGAGGGGGAAGAGAAAGCGAGTAGGAGGGGGGAGGGAAGGGAGAGAGTACATGAGAGAGAATATGCAGCTGCCAGAGTTCTCACTAGGACGAGAAAGTAAGCTCATATAAAACCCAGACTTTATCATCTCTACACTGGCTACATGCTAAGTTTAGAATTATATACAAGTGAATATAAACCATTCAAGTCTAAAATTAATTTTAATAAAGATTAACTTAAAATTTATGATACTATATATCTATATCTATCTATATCTATTTATCTATCCCTATCCCTGAGGAGCAAGCCGGAGGTGACGGCGGCAGGGGAGATGATAAGAGGAAGGAGCCTTGAGAGGAACCAGGCTCAGAAGGGAAGCCATCATCGTTTGGGTGACACGCTACAGTAAATAGTGTAAATGTAAATAATGTCCTTTCTACAACAGTTTATAAAAGTTTATAAAAAACTTTTAATAAAAGTTTATAAAAGATCCTGAGGGATCATCGTGTAAACTCCGAGTTCTGCGCAGACCTGATCTCTGATAAAGACCTAAAGAAGGCATGACAGTTTCCGGGCGGCTTCATCCACACCGATCCCATGAGACACTGCCTGACCATGCAGATCGATCCCTGGCAAGGTGACCACGGGGCGACGAGACTCTATGAAGCGGCAGAACATCAGGATTTACAATGCGGTTACTTTTCCCCAACAAATATATTTAAATATATCTCGGTGTCCGCGGTCAGCCGCGATGTAACTTGGAACACGAAGTGTCACAGGTCTCCGGTTCTTTATGGGTGTCGAGGGTGTTTCTATGAGCGATGGTGAAGCTCCCGAACTTTGGACTAGTCTTCCTGATAGTGTTTCGGTGCTCAGAAACACTTTCCCAGTTTAAACGTAGATTAAAAACTCATCTCTTTAGTCAGACGTACACGTACGTAATACATCCCATAATATCGTGCACGATTACATCAGACCAAATGCTAGACCGTTATCATCTGGTGCTTGCTAATATTCTGAACAGCAGCTACCTTAACTCCTCTCCACTGCTTCTCTCTTTCTATCATGCCGAGGCATCCAGAAATTGTTCCAGCTCTGGAAAGGATTCTGGACCTCCGCTGAGACGAGGGCGACATCTAGAGACGTTCCAGCTCCAGTTAGACTCTGCGATACTAAAGAGGAGATGTGAACTCCATGTGGTCTTTGAGAACAACAACCATCACTTCATCAATACAACATTTATCAGACTGTATATTTATAATCACACCCTCCGGCGTCACCCAGATGAGGATGAGGTTCACCATTGTGTCCGGTTCCTCTCAAGGTTCCTTCCTTTACCATCTAAGGGAGTTTTTCACCTGAGTCACCTCAGACTTGATCATTGGGGATAAATACATACACATTTATTCATTCATTCATTCACTACCGCTTTATCCGAACTTCTCGGGTCACGGGGAGCCTGTGCATATCTCAGACGTCATCGGGCATCGAGGCAGGATACACCCTGGACGGAGTGCCAACCCATCACAGGGCACACACACACTCTCATTCACTCACACACTCACACACTACGGACAATTTTCCAGAGATGCCAATCAACCTACCATGCATGTCTTTGGACCGGGGGAGGAAACTGGAGTACCTGGAGGAAACCCCCAAGGCACGGGGAGAACATGCAAACTCCACACACACAAGGCGGAGGCGGGAATCGAACCCCGACCCTGGAGGTGTGAGGCAAACGTGCTAACCACCAAGCCACCATGTCCCCCTCAAACACATTTAAATATGTCTAATATTCATCTTGAATTTTTTGCATTATGTTAATAATCTTTATATTATTCTTTATGATAACCTTTTGTTCTACGTTTATGTTCCGTGAAGCCGCTCTGAGACGACGACGAGTGTGAAAAGCGCCGTAGAAATACATTTGAATCGAACAGAACAGACGATACAGCGGTGTGAACAGAGAGAAAGAGGTGCTGTGAGTTTGACACCTTGAGCGTAGGAGTGTGTGCCACTCTCTTCTGGGACGTAGTGGACACGGTTTTGGGCAACATGGCTGCCGACGTGTGCCCTCTGATTGACGACTGATCCGGAACGGTTCTGCTGGGTGATAAAACGCCGCGCTGCGACTCTGACAAAACTACACAACACACACAATAAAGATTGCGTCATTACATCACTTAGAACACATTCTATAACAGACAGAGAGTGTCAAATTGTGTCGTCGTGAGAATTCTTCGGTACCGGGTTTTTTTGCCGAGACGAGAGCGGGGTTTGGGCGGTGCATCACTCTGCGTTTCTCCCCCGAAGCTGCGGCGCTGCTGGAGAGAGGACGTGACGCCGCGGCTGCGTTCTTGGTGGATGCGGCGAGCTGTGCTGCCTGCTGCTGAGCGACCTGCATGCGCTGATAACACACCTCCTGTGCGGTCAGTCTGCGCTGAGGCATGGGCAAGACGTTCAGCGTCGCCTCCGTCTGAACCACGTCAATCAGAAAGCAAGGAATCAGTAACGGAGTTCAATCCTCTGAGACAGAAACACCTGGTCTCTAATACTCAGCTGACGTGTAACGCAGAGTGAAATAAAGCTGTTAGGATTCGACATGAATGAGAAACGAGTTGTTTTTCTTGTGTCCGTGTCGACGCCTTTGTCACAGTGGTGTTGATATGGAGCTCATATGAAAGTCACTCAGGACTTTTATCGTGTTTTATAAGCATTTCTGTTTTTATCCACAATACTAGGAGCGATATATTCATTCATTCATTCATCCATCTTCTACCGCTTTATCCGAACTACCTCGAGTCACGGTGAGCCTGTGCCTATCTCAGGCGTCATCGGGCATCGAGGCAGGATACACCCTGGACGGAGTGCCAACCCATCACAGGGCACACACACACTCTCATTCACTCACACACACACACTACGGACAATTTTCCAGAGATGCCAATCAACCTACCATGCATGTCTTTGGACCGGGGGAGGAAACCGGAGTACCTGGAGGAAACCCCCGAGGCACAGGGAGAACATGCAAACTCCACACACACACAAGGTGGAGGCGGGAATCGAACCCCCAACCCTGGAGGTGTGAGGTGAACGTGCTAACCACTAAGCCACCGTGCACCCAGATATATTCATATAAAGTTTAAAAACAATATATATATATATATATATATAACCCCCCCCCCAAACGGATGTTTGTATCTTCACGGTGAATGTTGATATGATTTCAGGTTTTTATCTTCGACACTAAAATTCAGTGTAAGATTATGGACAGAGGGACAAACACACGTCTCACACCGAAAGACAACGGAGTCCTGACTCGTTTTAGATCAGACTCGCTGTGAGAAAATCATCAGTTCGTTTACACGCTGGTTGAGTTTCTGTACCGTCAGCATACTGGTGTTAGAAAAGGTGTTAACATAAAAAATAATCTTGGTGCTGTTTCTAAAAACAAACAAACAAACAAAAAACGTCTCAACACTCACACTTCCTTTTACTTTGAAATGTGAAACTCTCTTCTTCTGACCAGGGAAGAGTGTGGTTAAAGTGCTCTGTGCTTCTTGATCTTCGTCCTTCTCTCTGGGAGGCTGAAACACACACACACACACACACGAATGCACACAGAGAACAGAACTGAAAACACAGCAAACCAAGAAGCATGATTCCCCTTCACAGTTTCGGTTTGAACGTCCGCTGGACCGACTCCAGAACTGCGGCAGGGGAACAGATGCACTAACGAGCTAATTGACGTGGACGTTGAGCTCAGTACCTGTTTATTTTGCCTGCCTTTGTCTTCCGTCTTCACATATTTGGACTCGTTAAAAATTCGGAGACACTCCTCCATAGGATCCGAGTCGTACTCTAGGTCCTGAAGCATAGAAAAGTCTGCGGTACCTTCACCATCATCACCATCGTCATCACTGTGTCCACCGTCTTCGTCCCCAGGCCCCATATCGTCCTCTGAAGACGTCTCGGTGGCGTCCGACGCTTTCCTCTTGTTAACCATGCTGCTTCGTTTGAACGCAGAAGCGGACTTCCTGACGACCCGTTCGTCTTCGTCGTCGTCAGCGTCCTCTTCCTCAGGGCTCTCGTCCCCAAACAGGTCAGCGTGACTCAGACAGCGCGGCTTGGCCTTTGTCGGTTTGCCGTCCTTCTTCTCTAGAGACGTGCTGCTGTTCTTGTTCTTGTCTTTGCTGCTACTGCTTTTCTTCTTGTCCTTCTCTCGTCCACTGCTGTCTGTTCTCCCGTTTTTCTGTTCCGTGTATTTGGCTTTGTCCAACTTGGGTTTCTTGGGCTCGTTGAGATTTCGCTCTTTATCTCTGTGGCCCTGTTCTCCTTTCTTCTTGTCTGGTGGCTTCTTGCTTTTCCCGTCCTTCCATTTTAGTTCCCTCTCTCCTTTTTCTGCCTCTTTAGACTTGACCTTCTCGACATGGCTCTTCTCCTTCTTCCCGCCGTCCTGACTCGGTTTCTTGGACGTCTTCTCTACGCCGCTGCTTCCTTTTTTCTCTTTGTTGCTGCCGCTCTTCTTGACGGACTTGACGGTATCTTTCCTGGCCGTCCTGTCGCTCTGAGCTTTCTTTACCTGGATGCTGTTCTTGGTCCACTTTTTATCCGGCGGCTTGTCGTCCGGCTGCTCGGAGTCGAGAGGATCGAAGCCGTCAGATTCTTCGTCGCTGATCAGGAATTCCTGAGCTGGTGGATGTCTGCAAGCTGCTGTTTCTCTAGATTTCCTTTTCTCATCGCCCACCAAGTCGCTGCTGCTTTTCCTCCTCTGCAGCCGGCTCACGAGCGTGGGACGATACTCGTTTCCGGAACTTTCCTCATCGGATCCAAAATTGGCCGTGTACTTTTGGGGTTCTTCGACTGGAAGCTGTCTCGGCTTCTTCACCGCGGGGACGTATTCCTCATCCGTGCTTTGCTTGCGCCATCCGGGGTGACCTCTTTTCCTTCCGTCTCCCTCCGTCCCCATGTCTTTTGTGCTCTTGCTGCCCGGTTTAGCAGAAAAGTTGGACAAAGGATCGTACTCCAGGTCTGTCGACGGTTTTAAATTGTCCAGCGTGTACTTATTCTTTGAGGAAGACGAGCCGGTGGAGGTGGCACGAGACACCGGAGGCGGTGCTTTTTTTGCCGCTGCTCTGGAGACGGCCGTAGGGACGTACTCCATGGAGTTGGCATGGCTGCTGCTGTTGCTCTCCGAGTCCAGCGTGTATTTTCTGGAGCGAGGAGTTGGGTTGTACTCGGACTTCTGGCTCAGCTGATAACTCCCCGGATCGTATTCGCTATGTGACGACGTAGAAACCGCCTGCCTGTCATAACCTGCTTTAATAGAGCTGTTTGCAGGATCGTATCCCTGCTCGCCCATCCGAGACAGCTTCTTCTTCTCCTTCTCCATTTCGCTCTGGACTGCTTCGATGGCGCGGTTGACCAGCTCCAGCTCCGTGGGTCCTGGATCCCGCAGTGGACTGGAAGGGGGTCGGACCACCTCAGGGTTAAATGGATCATAACCTTGGTCTGCAAAGAAGAGTCGAAACATGACGTACAGTTAGACAGGGTTTTGGTTTCTTGCACACTCGATTTAGGTGAATAGAAATATTGGAAATTTCAAATATAATTAACTCTTAAAGCCCTAAATTGTGGCCGGGTCACAAGAGAATGCCCATACCGCTTTGACAAGCTACAGGAACGTCATGTGATTGTCTAAATCTCAAAACTGTATTTATCACTACATAAGCGTTCTTCCTGCGAAGATCATGGAAGTTTAATAAGAAATGCAGTGATGGGGACAAAAACCTGAGTCGAGTTCAAGACAAATTCAAGTCTGGGGGGAAAAAGGAACCAGGTTTTCGACACAGATGAGTCTCAGCAAGCAAACTGAATGAATCGCAACAGCTAGTTTAAATGGAGTTTAAATAACAGTGAGTTTTAAAAAAAGATTGACGTCCAAGGTTGACTCTAATAAGCTCCAAAAATCAGTCGCAGACCTTATCTATTGAAATGAGTTTGATATACTGGACAACATCTGGAAATAAAGCTGTAACTCTGGTGGTATTTATGCAGCCATAATATAAAGCGGTGTGTCCCAGCTGGGGTTGGTGACAGGGACAGAAACTTAGATTACATAACGGGTCAGTCAGAGACAATAAAGTTGTGCACAAACTCCTGGGTTTTATGCACGTACATCCTGGGAAGCTATGAGTGTAAACACAAACAGGAAGTAAAGCACTAGGTCAATAAAAAACACTCTGCATCATGACCTGACCTCACAGATCAGACTGTGTAAACAAAGCCAGTAACATGAACCAGGAGGTAAATAAACCAAACGCAGTTCACCGTTCGAGTCAGACGGCCCATCTTTAGCTTTCTTGGTCTCATACACAGTAGCTGATGCTCTTTGTCTGCTGTTGCTGTGTCTGAACTGGCAGTGTGGTCTGTTACAGCCGTCACTACCTCCGGTGTAAAAAGGGCAATCAAGCCCACGGAATAAACCGGCGGATCTCAGCATGGTCACGCTGAGACGTGTTCATAACCACGCTCATTCACACAGGGTTTATTTAACAGTAAACGGTCCTGGTTAGTTTCGAGTCCGCTAATGTTTTTGCGTCTCTTTTTTTTCAACCTTTGCTTGCTTGCTTTCTTTCTTTCTTTCTTATAGCAAAGCTTCCTAGTGCGCCGCCATGTTGAATCGGCGGAATCAAAAAGAAGCGCGTGAGCTAAATAGTGCACAAGGGGTTGGGTTTGACTCGGTTACTGTTGTACCCTCTGTAGGGCACTTATGAAGGGAGGCAAGTGGGATTCGGAAGACGCCCATTAAAGGCCCCGGGCGTAGTGTTTTCACGCCACAATAGTAGGCCGAGGCAGTTGCCGGTTTCGAATAAAACTCAACTAAGTCAATAGAAGTTTGCAAACGCTTTGAGATGTAGCTTGGAGCATGCAAATAAATTTACTGCTTCAAAATCAGGCCTTGTCCTTTATATATAAAAAAATAATAGAAAAGACAAAGGCCCAGATTTTGGTGCTAGAAAAGTTTTATTATCCCCACGCATAGGGGTGTGTGTGTGTACAGGTGTAAGCTTTATTTCTCATATTTTAGCATTTGTATTTTAAAAAAAAAAAAAAAAAAAAAAAAAAAGGAAAAGGAGACACACAACAGAACTTTATTACAAATTGAACACATGCAAGTTTCCTAATGAAGAAAGGGATTGGGGGGGGGGGGGTGTTTCTATAGAAATCCATGTTTCTATAGACAATCAGCACAGGTCCTTTCTATTTGACTTCACCACCACTCCCAGTTGACTAAAGACTAAACCAAGAAATGCCCATCTTCATGAGAGTGCCACCCAAATCCTGCATTCATGCTTGGTCTAAAACTCCCACTTTGCACCCCTTTAGGTGAAGATAACGGAGTACAGAAAGCTCTAATTCAGCAGCGTGTAATCTTCTCCACAAAAGGGCCTGTGTGGGTGCAGGTTTTCATTCCAACCAAGCAGAAGCCACATCTGATTCCACCTGTTTAATCAGTTGTTCTTGGCTTTTAGTAGACTCTGGTGTGGCTTTTGCTTGGTTGGAATGAAAACCTTCACCATACCGGCCCTTTGTGGATAAGATTGGATGCCGCTGCTCTAATTGGTCAGACAGGGTTGGAAACCCTGTACCAAATTAACCTGTCCTGGAAAACTTTCACCTGGAGCAGAGAGCTTGAAAGGGTTGCCAGTTCTCTTCCATTGTTTTAATGAAGTCCAAAAATAAATAAAATTTCACAGGTGAAACATGGTAAAAATTCAAATGATTGAAATGCACTAGTTCAATGAAAATCAAGTCCATTTAAAATTTAACCCTTGCTAGGATCTAAACTCATGTAAACAGGTTCAAAATAAATCCTCTTCCACTACACCAAGCACTAACCTTCATGCATTTATATTAAATAAAAAAAAAAACCCACGCAATACATTTCACAATACTGTACTTGCACAATTGTCCCAGTAACTCTTATCTATGCTCAGTCATATTTTAAGAACGTAAGCCCAAAATGAACTACATATCCTCCCTAAATCCACACCAAATACTGTGCCACGTGAAGCTGAAAGCAAACTGGGTCGTTTCTAATCCAGACAATTGAACCAAAACACTGCGAATGTGACTTACACCCATTTTTCCTTGCTGTTACAAAGCACGTGGTAGTTTATAGAACCTACAAGATGCACGTTTACACACGTCCGCTATAGCAGTAAATGACCTACAGCACGTCAGACTCCTGTACAAAGAAAGCAAAAGCGTCGCCTTCACACCTTTTTATACACCTTTACACCTGCACATCATTAAGAGCAGATTAGCGTCTAACTAGAGGTGTGTCCTTATCCGTTTGGTTCGAACAGGAGAGCCTTTAAAAACATATCTCAATCGACCTAACTGTCCAATCCAGATGGAGAAAAAGGGCGCGCCAAAGCCACGCCCATCTTGCGCGAGCGCCACGTGCTGCGTGTGAACCTGCCTTTGGGAGGGATTTGTGTTGTGGTGGAAGTACAGTGACACCGACAGATCCGCTGCTGAAGAGTTTTTTCATCTGATTTCGTCCAGAGTGACTTTTGAAATTAAATAAAGAATAACACCGAGCAGAATTCGGTCAGATTATGGAAGGGAGTTTGGACTTCCTGTCTGGTATGACTTTCACACCTCACACTTACTCACACTTACTCACACAGGGCTCTCAAGTTTTGAATGGGAGTGTTGTTGTGTTTGGTAAGGATTTAACCAAATACAAAGTATTTATTCAAAGTATTTCCATTTATTTGTGTGTGTGTGTGTGTGTGTGTGTGTGTGAGAGAGAGAGAGAGAGAGAGAGAGAGAGAGAGAGTGTGAGAGAGAAAGAAAGAGAGACAGAGAGAGATAGACACAGAGAGAGAGAGAGAGAGAGAGAGAGAGAGAGAGAGACAGATTATGACTGGTGTTGTTTATTGTAAGTGTTTGTTGTCTTTATGGACTCCTTTATCATTTGTAATGTTGATCCCATTTAAAACAGTTCGGCTCAAGCCCAACCATTTTTAGGGTCATGATAGAGGACAATGTCCTGTCCAGAGACATTGCTGTTTCGTGTTGAGGTTTTGTTCAAACCGACCATCAAAAATACCCTCTCAGCATCAGCATTAGAATGTGGAAGCACTAAAACCAAGGCTGCTTGTTCTGAGCAGGTGGTGTCAGTCAACCGGGGCCCCCTGGCACCATCCCAGGGCCCCCAGTTTGAGAACCACTGGCCTTGTTCTGAGAACCACTGGCCTTGTTCTGAGAACCACTGGCCTTGTTCTGAGCAGATGTTGTCAGTGAACAGGTTGTCAAACTGTTGGCTAAGTTACAGACACTCATGAAAAACTGATGTTGATTATCTGGGAAACTTTCTCTAACAGCAGTCACAATGTCATTGTTTGCGTCAAACAAGTTGTGAATTTGTTGTAACATTAAATCAGGAGATCATGACTTAAGCGGCCTTAAGAAGATTGTTTTGGATAAAGTTTAAAAATTACTAAATTTTATGTTAATACTTTTTAATAACTTTTATCACCTCGCACACACAAACCTGATTGGACAACATTGGAATACATCACATCCGGTCGGCATATCGGATGCGGTGTAGTCGCAAAAGTTCAAATTTTTTTAACGGATCCGACGCTGAAAACGGATCCGAAAATTACGGATCCACAGATGGTCGGCACCTCACGCAGCGACCTTGTGACTCTCCATAGGAAATGAATGACTTCCGGTTTACCGGCGGTCGTTTGTAGTGTGCAGTGTGAAGGCGGCTTTACTCGGTGCTCAAAGTGATGCTCGCAGCTCCAGTGGTTTTCTCTGTGGGTGAACAATTCCACGATATGCTTTTTTTCATTGGTTATTGCGTTAATCTTACCCAGATACAATAGTGCTATTTTCTGATTGGCTATTGTGTAGTTTCTCTTTATTGATTGGCTGATAAGTGTCAGGTTCGACTAAGAACTCCAGGGGAGACGCGATTGATTCCTGCCCGGTTCCATAGAGACAGCGGTGCGGACTGATACGTTTTGGGTGCTGCGGCGTATTAAATATATTATAAATAGTCAAAAAGTTTTTCTGCGTGACAAATAAGATGTGTGGCGGGACGCTCAATGCGTGACACTTGAGAGCCCTGCACTCACACTTCTCATTTACTCCCACTAACTTTCTGTCTGCCTTTCCCTGTTCCTACATTCCTACATTACCTACAAAACAGATGAACAGGCTGAAATTATTTGCTAAAACATTTTCCCTGTCACAGATCCAGAACAACATTTCTGTATTTTTCCAGCACTAGAGCTATTACGTTTGTTACTCACTTTGTATTTCAAAACCACCAGGATGTTACTCAACTAAATTCCTCCTGTGGTTTCTTGCAGATGTGAAGATGTTGCACAAGGAGGTGATGAGGAACAGTGTGCTGAAGTCCACCCAGGCCAGTACCAGTTTAAGTGGTCAGTCGGTCAAAGACGTGATTTTAAACAAATGCTACATTCCCCTTTCAGTCAGCATTAAAAGCAAGACCTTGGACTTGGAAAGTGTGATTTCGCAGGAGCTTGTTGAAGGCACTGAGGGTGGTAAGTTGCTCCTTTGTGGAGGGCAAGGGATGGGCAAGACCACGGCAGTGGAACAGCTTATATGGGACTGGGCCTCTGGGATCCATCTTCAGCACTTTGCATTTATCCTGCGATTGTGTTCAACCATGTTTCATGGACCTGAACAGAGTTTGCAGAGCGCACTCCTCAGTACACACACGCATATCTCTGCTGAGCATCTTGAGATAATTTTGAAGACACCTCACACGATACTTTTAGTGTTGGATGACATCCAGGACCTTCTATCTAATTACCCTGAATCTGGTAAGCTGGTATGTGACCTACATCAGCCAGCAGAGGGCACCGTGTTGGTGCACAGTTTACTGCAGGGGGCTTTGCTCCCTGGGGTGTCCTTACTGCTTACATCAAGAGAACCTGTCGAGCTGGAATCTGCACGTTTTGCTCATCTGATTGGTTTCTCCAACTCCCAAAGGAAAGCTTTCTTTCAACGCTTTTTTGATAACAAAGACGAAGGAGAGCGGATCCTCCAGCTTTGCGAGGGAGCTGTGGGAATCGAGGAGCTTTGTGCTTGTCCTGGGCTTTGCTGGACACTGTGCTGTGTGTGTAAAGAGCAACTGGGGAATCAATATGGCGTCCCAGAGACGCTGACTGAGCTCTACTGTGTGATCACAAACACACTACTGCGGGAGCATAAGATTAGCGTGGAGACGGCAAATCAGCTTATTTATGGTTTGGGGAAACTTGCAAAACAGTGTACATCTGTCATCAGGACACACTCTGACATCATCAAATGTGGCCTTCAACCCTTCCTGGGCTCCCAGATCCTGTCTGCTCTCCTGCGTGTCAACGCTGTCACGAACGCTTCCCCCGATTCTACGTTTTCCTTCATGTCCCTGACATTTAAAGACTTCTTAGGGGCAGCCTCATTTTATCTTGACCATGATGATGGCAGGATCCTAGAAACTCCCAGAGAAATACAAAACTACCATTTTTTTCTTGCTGGGCTTTCAGACCCTACACAGAGGAAACTCCTGGAAACCTCAGCAGGCCTCTTCAACAGCGGCCGTCTCGTCGAGTTCCACCGCTGGATCATGAACGTGGCTAAAGAGGTGCTGCCGAATATGGACAAAAAGAATCACTGGCAGGTCTTGCGTATCCTTCACCACACGCTCAGCCCCACCCTAGTAAGAGAGAGTGTGGACCTTTGCAAGTGGAGATTGATTGGCTATAATGACATGCAGGAAGCCGATTGTGCAGCACTGTCGTTTGTAGTGCAATGCTTAGGAGAACTGCAGCGCCTGAACCTCTACATGAGCTCACTTACTGAGGAGCAGGCGGAGAAGCTTGTAACCGTCTTCCGCTTGGCACAAACCATAAAGTAAGTAAGAGGAAGAGGGTCAGTGGGGTGGATGGATGGTAGACAAGTCCGGCTCAGACGTTTTCTGTATTGTCTGACTTGGTTGCCCTTGGTACTAGGTCTGGTCTTGCGAGTTTACAATTTATGCATCTTGATGAATCACAGAGATGTCCAGTCTACTCCGTAAAATGGGCCGGTGTTGGTGCAGGTTTTTTTTATTCAAACCAAGCAGAAGCCACACCTGAGTCTAGTAAAAGCCACTGAATAAACAGGTGAAATCTGTTGTGGCTCCTGGTTGATTGTAATAAAAACCCGCATCCCCACCTGCACGTGCACATTAGATTGGACAACCTTCCTAGCTCAACTCACCTAGTCTATCTACCAATTCCCCTCCTATTCCATTCTGTAGTTTATCCCCCAGACAAGTTGCCCTCCCACCGTCCAACTAATTCCCCAGGAGTGTTTATTGACTGGTGGTGGTGTTTGTTTTTATTGCCAGCAGCCATTGCCATTTATGTTCCTACCAGTGTAGGTCCCAGGGGAAGTTGTAGCTCAGTGGTTAATGATCTGAACCACTGATAGACTACTGATAAGTAGGTTGTGAGGTCAATTGGGCTACCAAGCTACCATCTCTGGGCCCTTGAGCAAGGCCTTTAACCCCCAAATGCTCAGTTGTATAAAATGAGAGGTCCCTCTGGATAAGGGCATTTGTGAAGTGTCATAAATATAGAATCAGAATCAGGTCTATTGGCCAAGTGTGTTGACACGCACAAGGAATTTGGTTCCAGCTGTTTGTGACTCTCGGAAGCACAGACTTTTGAGCCTTTTGAGTATTTATGAACCATTTTTCTCCGTCCCTAGATTTGACTACAGATCTCTGTCGGATGAGATCGCACTTCGTATTTATAGACCAAGACTGGTGCAGTGTGTGATAATTTTAATCACAGGCCTGATCTTTGACACAGGATTCTGTTGTGCAAGTGGTTTGATCTGAAGTCCCACCATGCTAAGACATTAGAGTCCGTATGAAAGAGCCTTTTTACACCGGGCACTTCGTGTGTTTTCTCTGTTCCGTTTACATTAGGCCACATAAATGCGTCTCAGCGAATCGGATATCGATCCGATCTTTCTACTCCCGCCCAAAATGCAAATATATTTGACCTCTTTTTCGGGGTAATTGAAATGGAACATGCTTTTGGTGTACGCGGTTTTCAGAATGCAATCAAAATGCAAAACTTCATGTGTTTTTCAAATATACTTTTGTTTCTACAGTATATGTTTTACAAAGCTTTTGTTTCTGGCGCGATGCACGACTCGTGAGTCACTTGCGAGTGACGTACTTCCGTTTGGAGGAGTATAGGCTAGGCAAGGCAAGGCACATTTCATACACAAAGGGTCATTCGAAGTGCTTTACATAGAAATTAGAAAACAATTTATAAGAGAGAAAAAAAAACATATGTAGAAATAAGAGACACACGATAAAATCATAATAAAACCAAAGAACAATTAAAGAAAATAAATGTGATTTTAATAAAAACAGTTTAAAATATGTTAAAAAGAATTAAACCGGAGTAAAAGGGATTTGGATAAAAAAAGCACAGTCAGTGTGAAGCAGCACAAGCGCTCATTCAGGAAACGCAGAGTTAAACAGATGTGTTTTTAACCTTGATTTAAGTGTCTACTGTTGAAGCACATCTGATCTCTTCTGGAAGCTGATTCCAGCTCTAGGTGGCGTAATAACTAAACGCTGACACACCTTGTTTTGAGTGAACCTCCGGTATCTCAAACGTAGCGCTGACGTACAGTATGTGGCTCGAACAACCACATGCATTTACACCTGTCCAGTTTCATCTGAAACGCATCCCAGACCACCTCCTGAAGGGGTTCGGACCATCGGATTTATATCCGTCTCGAAAACGTTTCGGAGGGCATTTAGACCTGGTCTTTTTACCATCGGTTAGCTATCTGATCACAGAAAACGTATGAAGTGACCAGGTGTAAAAAGCCCCAAAGCAAGGGAAATGGTTCAGAACGGGGTTTCAGTAAATATTCACCACTGTTTGTACTGTTTCACCCTGTAGAGTCTTTGGGACAGCGATGTTAAAGCCAGAGAGATTTCCGATGCAGTCCCGGGATAAAGTCACCGATTTAATGTTAGGGCTCATTACCCAAGTGCCTTATGTTTCAAGCTATTATTATTATTATTATTATTATTATTATTATTATTATTATTATTATTATTATTATTATTATTAACAATTTTTAATGTATTAAGTTATTTTAAAAAAATGCTCAGTTTATACTCAAATTATCAGGTTTGTGTGAGGGGGGGCATAGTGGCTTAGTGGTTAGCACGTTTGCCTCACACCTCCAGGGTTGGGGGTTCGATTCACGCCTCCGACTCGTGTGTGTGGAGTTTGCATGTTCTCCCTATGCCTCGATGGTTTCCTCAGAGTACTCCAGGTTTCCTCCCCCGGTCCAAAGACATGCATGATAGGTTGATTGGCATCTCTGGAAAATTGTCCGTAGTGTGTGAGTGTGTGTGTGTGTGTGAATGAGTGTGTGTGTGCCCTGTGATGGGTTGGCCCTCCCTCCAGGGTGTATCCTGCCTCGATGCCTGATGACGCCTGAGATAGGCACAGGCTCCCCGTGACCTCCCCGTGAAGCTTGGATAAGTGGTAGAAAATGAGTGAGTGAGAGGTTTGTGTGAGTTTATCATGGGTACATGAGAACACACTGCAAGAAAAAATAGAGGCTAGTCGCGATCATAACAGACACTGACAGGAAGGCCTGCGCCTTTCCCCCATTCACACATGATCGTGACTAGCCTCACAGAGCGCTATCGATTTAATATTTTTTTTCTCACGATGCCTCTGAGAGCAAGCAGCTCCTGACAACATAGCTAGTATTATTATTAATGAAAATGCTAGTGAAATATTTTATCGGACTCTGAAGTCTCGATGATTAAATTAGTTATTGCCGTTTTTATTAGCAGGGAAAAATCGATGATGCAGGAGATATAATTTGTTTACTACGTTGCTTTTACTTTCTTGGTTTTTGTATACTTTTGTATTGAATTGCAAACGAGGCTGTGTGTGTGTGTGTGTGTTTTTTTTGTTTTTTTTTATCTTAATATTTTGAAATGTTATGACCCAGTATGAATATTATGACCTACTATAGTATGAAATGCTTGACCTTTCAGCTTGGATCAAAGCAGAGTGAGTGTGGATGTGATCAGACATGTTGCTAAGGCGCTGAAGGACGGACGTGCCACCGACATCAGCTTGGCCCACTGCAGACTGGGTCACGAAGCAGTGAAGATCCTGTGTTCCTCCATCACACACTCTTGTCTGCACTCACTCAAGTATGATGTGTACAAGGGCACACAAACTCAAAAGAAGCCCCTTTTGGTCATCATGTATATCACTATGTGTGTACCGGTTGTGTCTGTGTGTAGCTTGTGGGACTGCTGTATTACCCCGGAGTGCAGTGAAGCGCTTGCTGAGATGTTGACCACTTCTAAGGTGTGTGTGTTGAACCTGGGAGCTAACAAGCTAAGCGACGGAGGACTCGTCCGGCTCATCGGCGCGCTCGGGACGTTCACGTGCACGCTGCAGAATCTTAAGTTTGTTTATTTATTTATTTTTTAAAAATGCACACAAACACTAATAAGCAAATAAGCATTTTTATATACACAATATATTTACACTTTTCTGGGACACGTTTTACATTAAGTTGTCAGGTTTTCTGTCCCTGTGTGTGTGTGTGTGTGTGGGATGTGGTAGCTCAGTGGTTAAGGTGTAGGGCTACTGATCGGAAGGTCATGGGTTCGATCCTCTGGTCCACCAAACTGCCACTGCAGGGCCCCTGAGCAAGGCCCTTAACCCTCAGTTGCTCAGTTGTAAGTCACTCTGGATAAGCGTGTCTGCTAAATGCCGTAAGTGTGTTTGTATGTGTGTGTATTCTACAGTTTGGATCTCTGTCCTTTGACTGGTTCATGCTTAGCTGCACTGTCGTCTGCCTTGATGTCTTCTCTCTCTGAACTAAGAAATCTTGTCCTGAGAAGGATGGACCTGGCTGATGACACTCTGGAGAATCTCGCACAAGCACTACAAAGTGGCCGCTGCAAGCTCAGCACACTGATGTAACACGCACACACACATACACGTTTACGCACATGTAAAATCCTCGTTTGGGGAAACAAGTGTTCAGTATTTATTTCTTTCTTTGCTTTTTTTGTTGTTGGGTTAAATCTTTCCCAGATATTGCTATTTTCTGATTGGCTATTGTGTAGCCTCTTTTTTGATTGGCTGATAAGTGTCAGGTTCGACTAATAACTTCATGGGAGACGCGCTTGATTCCTGCCCGGTTCCATAGACACAGCGGTGCAGACTGATACATTTTAGGCACTGCAGCATATTAAATATATGATAAATAGTCAAAAAGTCTTTCTGCATGAGAAATACAATGTGTGGCGGGAGAGCGGGATAAAATACCCAAATGCGTGACTGTCACTTTCAATGCGTGACACCTGACAGTCCTGCATGACATCAAAATTCCCTGTGATTCCTCTGGATCGGGGGGTCGGCAACCCGTGGCTCCGGAGCCGCAAGTGGCTCTTTCATCCCTCTGCTGCGGCTCCCTGTATTGAACTTAAATTTATTTTATTTTAGTTAGTTCGTTTTTTTTCTTTAAATGTAATGCTAAATTCTAAGATCATGATGCTCTTGTAACATTAAAATACAACGTGTTTAATTTGTTTGTCGCTTAAAATAAGCGTCATAACCGCCGACTCGCGAAATCCGCCACACAGAAGCAGACGCGTTTTTGGTTCGCTGCAGCCGACAAGTTAAAATTTTGACGTCATGAATACGAAGAGGACTCGATTAGACATCGAACGTTTTATTTGAAAGTAACCTTCAAGCCAGCGTCTTTTTACTTAAGGTTAGTTCAAACTGTTCAAAAAATTTTTGTTTGCCTGCAGAAATAAAATTGCGTTTACTCGGTAGCAGTTCGTTGATTTCATAAATGCAACACACTACAGTTTTTTCTCTACTTTCCATAAAGGTAAAAAAAGATATATACAGTGTTGTATTCATTTTAGATGTCAAAAGTCTTTTGTGGCTCCCTGTGTTGTTTTTTTCTGTGGGAATCAGGTCCAAGTGGCTCTGAGTGTTTAAGGTTGCCGACCCCTGGTATAGATTGTGGAGGTTAAGACTGCTCAGATTTTTCCTGAACACAAGATGTTACTGTGTACTCTGGATAAAACCTCTGCAGTGAGCGTCACTGGAAATAAGTGTGCATGTGTTGGTGTTTCTTCTGCAGTTTATATGACTGTGGGTTGACCGGTTCCTGTTGCCCGGCCCTAGCAGCCGCACTTCAGTCAGAACACTGCACTGTGACCGAGCTGGACCTGTCCGTGAACAAGCTCGACCAATCGAACGCGCTCCTCATCTGTGATGCCCTGAAATCCCCCAACTGTTCATTAGAGAAGTTATTGTGTGTATATGTCAAATGTTCCACTCTGAGCTGTGGTGTATGTTGCTACTGTATGTTTCAGTTTAACAGTCAGTACGAGCTTTTACCCCTTTATACTAGGGCTGGGCGATATGACTGCAAACCGTATCACGATATCAGTGTTTCATATCGGTCGATATCGATAATTATCTGTCTTTTTTAAGACCCATTTAAAATAAGGCCCAGGAGAAAAATCTATTACATTTATACATTTTTATTTTAAACTTCACCTTCCTCTGATCAGAATCCCCTCAGTTATTAAGACAGAAATGTCAACAAGCAGGAAAACTCAAATAATTACAGTGTAAACATGAGTCTAAAGTCAGAATGAACACTTAACTATTATCTCTTAACATTTAAGGTGCAAAATGAAAGGAAGTGTCAGAAATGCTTAATAAAGTGTAATAAAATAGTGCAAAGTGTTAAATATAAACGTAGAGAAAACTGAGAATTTAGTGCGAGGAAGTTCACTAGCTGTTCACCTTCTGGTGACTACGGTCAGACTTGTAATATCCAGAAAACTGCCATACCGGCGAGCTGATGTTTCCTCTTTTCTTTACAATTTATTTTCCTCGCTCGCTGCGGCTCATTTTCTGCTCATCAGTCGCCGGTTACTGAAGAGGAATCCAGCAGACCGGCACGAGACAACGATATGGAGCAACCAAACATGATACTGCTACATGATTGGCTGTTAGCGTTTCACTCCCTACGTTGCTAGTTTACCAGAGAGCGAGTGCCTTTGTTAATGCAACCAAACTTGCATCGCAACCTCTGTTTTCTTCCGACGAAGAATAAAAAATATTGAAAGTTTTATCGAACGCATTTTTTTATCGATCACGTGTCTATCGTTATCGTTTTATCGCCCAGCCCTACTTTATACACAGGCCACAGCACCAGTGGTAGCAGAATATACAGAACACGGAGTTTGTGAAAAGGAACCTCAAACCGCCTCAAAGAGTGACTGCTTAATAGTTCAAAAGATAAAGCTAATTTTAAGGAAGACATTTGTTTGACATTGTGTGTGTCTAGAATACATTGTCTAGAATTAGCAACAAATCTGTAGCGTGTCCTTCTAAAAGTCTAATTCCTGTAAACCGACACGTATACTGTCGTCGACTGCGGTTTGAGACTCCTGCGTGCTGTGCTTGATGTAAGTCACACTCGCATCTTAAAATCAATTCAGAAGCCTGTCTTGTGCTGTGCTTGCAGACGCTTGCAGAGGGGATATGGAGATATTAATTAAAAAAAATAACATGTTTAATGTGTTTATATTTATTGCAGTATTTGATTAATGTGTGTGTTTGTGTGTCAGTATGAATGCGTGTGAGCTGACCGAGCTCGTGTTCAGCGCACTGGGCAGTGTGTTGATGTGTGAAGCGTCCAGGCTGAAGGTTCTCTCCGTCGGAGTGAACAGATTAGGCGACGCCGCAGCAAAACACATCCTGAAGGCTCTGAAACACCCAAACTGCCAGCTACAGGATCTCGAGTAAATCTAACTCGTGCTTACACACACACACACACACACACACACACACACGGACATTCATCACCTGTATTAGGTCCAACTTGGCATGTTTGAGACAATAATGATGACAGATTTGACAAATTTGTGGCACACACTTACTGTAGCGAATAGAGTCACTGATATCCTTATAGCCTTTCACTCAAATCCAAGTATTAAGCACAGCTTCTCACGTGCTTCCTTTCGCAGTCTCGAGATGGTGGAGCTGACGGACGTCTCTGTGGACGAGCTGTGTGAAGACGTCATGGCGTGTAGCTCCTTATCCAGCCTGAGTCTGAAGAACAACAACCTCACTGACGTTTCTGTCCCCCGACTGGTCAAGCTCGTTCAAGACCGTCCTGCCTTTAAACTGAAGTAAGTTCAGGCCTCATTAGGCAACACCTCATTAAAAACACAGCAGCAGTTTGGCTCTTTCTCATCGCGCTTGTGTTTGTGTGTGTGTTTGTTTGTTTTTTGTTTTTTTTAGCGTGAAGTATAATGACTTCAGCGAGGACGTATTTGAGCTGATGGACCCTTACGAAACGATACGATATTAACCCGGCACCATATATGGTACTAATCCCTCATGTAATTCAGTAATTGTATAAGAAGAGAGAAATAATGTTTATGTTTAATGTTTATTGCAATGTACACCATTACATCTGATCACATAGCGGTTGCTTGCTAAGTTGCTTGTAGATTTTATTCGTATTTTTATTCGTATTTTTATTCGTACATGCACGACCTTGTCTTGAACTCACTTACGTGCACTTAATCTTTTCTCTGAGGTATAAATATTACGACATATAAAAATCTGTCACTGTACATACAACTAGATAGCTTTTAGCTGTAATCGATTATTAGTGAGGGGCACGGTGGCTTAGTGGTTAGCACGTTTGCCTCACACCTCCAGGGTTGGGGGTTCGATTCCCACCTCCACCTTGTGTGTGTGGAGTTTGCATGTTTTCCCCGTGCCTTGGGGGTTTCCTCCGGGTACTCCGGTTTCCTCCCCCGGTCCAAAGACATGCATGGTAGGTTGATTGGCATCTCTGGAAAATTGTCCGGAGTGTGTCTGTGTGTGAATGAGAGTGTGTGTGACTGTGATGGGTTGGCACTCCGTCCAGGGTGTATCCTGCCTCGATGCCCGATGACGCCTCATGACGCCGTCTTAGTCTCCGGATTCGAACCTGAAGCGAAGACGGTCTACATGCACACACCTGACAATTCGACGGTATTTGTAACGCAACCCATTCTAAGCTCGACACGCTTCTTAGAGATTACAGGAAGAGTCTCTGTGCTGTTATTGTCTCCAAGGAGACGTCACGGAATACCGGAGAAGAAGCAATACCGTACAACAAAATCTGGAAGAAAATATTTGATTCATATTACTGCCTGATAAATAAATGCATCTGGATCTGTTTAACAGCTTTTCATAAACTCCAGTGGGGTGTGTGATTTATTTATTTATTTTTATTATCGTGTTTTAAAGTGGTGGGAATCATAACCCATCTTCTATCCATCCATTCTATCCATCCATCCGCTGTAGCATTTATCTTACACAGATTTGTGAGGAATCCGGGGTATATCCTATGGGACTCGGGGCTCTGGACAGGGTGGGAACTCATCACAAGGCACAAACACACCCATTTACACACTACAGATAATTTAGAGATGTAAGTCAGCCTTTAACACATCTTTGGGCCTGGGAAACCAGTGAAGCACTGAGAACATGCAATATGCAATATCAACACACACGCACACACACAGGGCAGAGACAGAAATCCAACCCCCAGCCCTGGAGGTAAACAAAGGGCAATTTGCGCTATTTTCAAACATATAATTACACCAAAAAATGCAAAGTCTAATAGATATTTTGGTCACATTAGACAAAAGTGTTGGACCACTTAAGATGACGAAATGCATCATGTGGTTTCTGTTGTACCTGCTGCAAGTAACCGGACTACATACTGTACATCCACTGCAAATGATCCTGGGATAAGAGACAGACGTCTTTGTACAAATGACCGAGAACCGGCATTTAGGTTCTGAGGAAAATTCTAGCATGATCTATTTGCATAAAAAAGGGCAATGTATTTCTGAAACTTGTAAAATTGTAAATGTAAAGAGAAATCGCAATGTATTAATGCTACAAGATACAAATACATGTTGATGTCATATTTTATTCATGTGGAAATTATTTCCTAATCGGATTTTTTTTTTTCCAATGTCGTGTCACTTTGCTTCACTTTAAAGTTTTACTCCAAGATGACAAAACACAATTAATACCGAGTATTTGAGTTGTTGAGTGTTTTGCAAAAATTCTGAATAAACCCCTGGGCTTTGAACAAGAAATGATATTTCGGTATTCTGCAATTACGGTCATTATGATTGACAGGAATCAGTTCAATCAGATAAGATGATGTTTTTTTTTCTCTGTATTTTGCTTATAATGTGACTATTATTTGGAGAACTGCAGTAAAAGACCTAGAACAACACTGAAACATCTATCGCATGGATTTTAAGGTATCGGTGGTGTCTTGTTAATGATGGACCATTTACATTTACAGCATTTGGCAGACGCCCTTATCCAGAGCGACGTACATAAGTGCTGAAATCTCTAACATTGAATACATTAATGCTGGTTCACTAGGTTACATACTTAAGATTCCATGAGTTTAAAACATTTGTTCAAAGTTACAATGAAAAAGTGTCAAAGGTTTTTTTTTTGTTTTTTGTTTTTTTGCAAAAGATATGGAAAGAAGTGCTAGTTGAAGTGTTTGATGTTATATAAAGATCATTTCCGTACTCTCTCTCTCTCTCTCTTTCTCTCTCTCTCTCTTTCTCTCCCCCGCTCACTCTTTCTCTCTCTCAAGAAAATTCCTTACTTCATTATTACAGCCAAATGATATCAAAACAAATCTCGTATGAGACAAAGAGACAAAGGATAGAATGCTGAAACGTTTTAAGAATCAGTCTTTGGCAGAGATGATGCTCTTGTCCCGAGTATCAACCGCCTTAATGAGGACGCTGGTGCAAGTGATGATTCCCACAGGCTCAGGATAACCTGGAAAATATACGTGTGAAATCATATTTAAAGGAAACCTGTTGGATGAATTCTGGCCAAATAAATAAACACTCCTAAACATTATGTGAGTGAGTGATGCTACAGTACCACCACCGTGCTTCAGTGTGGAAATGGTGTTCAGTGAAAGTAAAATTTACTGTAGTTACTGTACTAGAGAGAGAGACAGACAGAGAGAGAGAGAAAGAGGGATGTAAGAAAGATAGAGAGAGAGAGATGGACAGAGAGAGAGAGAGATGGATGGAGAGAGAGAGATGGACAGAGAGAGATAGAGAGATGGACGGAGAGAGAGTGAGAGAGAGAGAGATGTAAGAAAGAGAGAGAGGGAGAGAGATGGATAGAGAGAGAGATGAACAGAGAGAGAGGGAGAGAGATGGATAGAGAGAGAGAGAGAGATATGTAAGAAAGAGAGAGAGATGGACAGAGAGAGAGGAAGAGAGATGGAGAGAGAGATGTAAGAAAGAGAGAGATGGATGGAGGGAGAGATGTATGGAGAGAGAGAGAGATATGAGAGAGAGAGATGGACAGAGAGGGAGAGAGAGATGGACAGAGAGAGGGAGAGAGAGAGATGTAAGAAAGATAGAGATGGACAGAGGGAGAGAGAGAGAGATGGATGGAGAGAGAGATGGTCGAAGAGAGAGAGAGAGAGAGAGAGAGATGGATGGAAAATATAAGTGAATCCATACAGTATGGTATTTGTGGAGTTCCTAATATAAATAAATAAATAATACTCACTGGGTTCTGTCACACTGTGGACACGGATAAAGGATTCTCGAGCAGTTCTGATGGATGACAAAAAAAGATTCATTTCTTTTGTTATTTGTAATGTGATGTAATGTGATGTAATGTGATGTAATGTGATGTAATGTAATGTGATGTAATGTAATGTGATAATGTGATGTAATGTAATGTGATAATGTAATGTGATAATGTAATGTGATGTAATGTAATGTGATGTAATGTAATGTGATAATGTAATGTGATGTAATGTAATGTGATGTAATGTGATGTAATGTAATGTGATGTAATGTAATGTGATGTAATGTGATGTAATGTAATGTGATGTGATGTAATGTAATGTGATGTAATGTAATGTGATGTAATGTAATGTGATGTGATAATGTAATGTGATGTAATGTAATGTGATGTAATGTACACCACCCAATATTACTGATCAATAAAAGGAAGTTTCTATCACCGGTTCTCTTCTCCTTCCAGAAGTTTCCTGTAGGTGGCGATCTCAATGTCCAGTCCCAGTTTGATGTTCATCAAGTCCTGGTACTTACAAACCTGCCTTGCCATGTCCTGCTTGGCCTTCACAAGTGTCTCCTCTAGTTCTTTAAGTTTCTGCTTAGCTTCGAACACCGCCCCTTCTCCACGATGCTTCGCCTCATCGATCCGCCCATCCGTGCTCTTACACTGCGAAGAAAACACACCATAAAGATGTAGACAGAGTATCAAGAAATATAAGCAATATGTTTCTCAACCAGAGTTAAATACTTTCTCGAAGAAGAAGAAGAAGAAGAAGAAGAAGTGAGTGATGCTACAGTACCACCACCATGCCTCAAGGTCAGGATGGTGGTCAGTGAACGACAAAACAAATAACCTTAAGAAGAGAATATGTGTGTATGGTGTGTGTGTGTGTGTGTGTGTGTGTGTGTGTGTGTGTGTGTGTGTGTGTGTGTGTGTGTGTAAGGCCTGGTGGTTTTTACCTCTTCTTTGACCATCCTTATGACCGCCTGCAGCTTTGAGATCAGTCTCTTTAACTCTCTGATTTCACTCTTGGTGCTCTTCAACTCTGAGCTGTGCAGCTCAACCTGTGACGATACCAGCTCAAACTGACAAGAGAACAGCATGATGGGTTAAAAAGGCAAGAGCGCGCACACACACACACACACACACACACACACACACACACACACACACATATATATATTCAATCATTCACGGGGAGCCTGTGCCTATCTCGGGTGTCTTTGGGCATCGAGGCAGGATACACCCTGGACGGAGTGCCAACCCATTGCAGGGCACACACACTCTCATTCACTCACACACTACGGACAATTTTCCATCGATGCCAGTCAACCTACCATGCATGTCTTTGGACCGGGGGAGGAAACCGGAGTGCCCGGAGGAAACCCCCGAGGCACGGGGAGAGCATGCAAACTCCACACACACACACAAGGCGGAGGTGGGAATCGAACCCCCAACCCTGGAGGTGTGAGGCGAACGTGCTAACCACTAAGCCACCGTGCTCCCTATATATATATACAGTATATATATGTTTTATTGCTTCTTGGTCTTTTCACAAACCACACGAGAGACAAAGACATTTTTATTTCCTCTGAGACTTTAAGTAGCAGGGGATCGTCACCTTTTTCTGGTTCCAGGCTTCGGCTTCCTGTCGGCTGCGTGCCGAGACCTCTTCATTCTGACTCTTCACCTCCTTCACCACCTGTTCCATGTTGAGCTGCCTGCTGTTATCCATCTCAACCACCACTAAGGTGTCCTTCAGCTGCTCCTTCAGCTCCTGCACCTCCTGTTTAATAAGAGAGACGAGGAACCAGAGCGAGAAAGAGAGAGAGAGAGAGAGAGAGAGAGAGAGAGAGAGAGAGAGAGTTAAAGAACTTTACACAATGATGTCCTAGTGCTGAAAGTAATAGAAGAAAATGTATCGCACCTCCGCATACAAGGCTTTAAAGAAGTCCAGCTCGAGTCGAATTTCAGACCATTCCTCCTCTAGATGAATTCTGTCAAAGTAACCAGCATCGACATCCTGTCAAAACAGGAAATGCAATAAACTATTAATCAATGAATAGTTTTTAAGGATTTTTCCAGCCATCTGTGTCTTGACTCGAATGCATGTCATACCTTCTTCACAGACACAAAATCATCTTCCGCTTTGTATCTTTTATTAATCTCTTCTTCATACCTGCAGGGAAGGAAAGTGGTTTGTGGTGTTTAAGTGTTTTATTTTTTATTCTACAGGTGTAAACCTGTAAAAGCTGTAAATGTACATGAATCGGATCGTTCGGACCATCCGCTCACACCCATGTTCTTCCCGATCTCGGATCGTTCGGACCATCCGCTCACACCCATGTTCTTCCCGATCTCGATCCTGATTCTTTAATTCGCAGAAATGAAGCTTTGCGTTAGTTCTGGCGGGCCACGTCGTCACGCGTGCATCGGCTGTTAATCGGCAGTCCACGACGCGCACCAATCCGGTTACGTCATCCTATTACCCCACCATTTAAATTCCCATTCATTGAGCCGCTTTCTAGCGCGTCGCCGCTGCTGCGACTTAAACTCCCTCCTCTAAACCCGACTCCACCATGCCGGAACCCGTGTTCGTTGTACCAGTTACGTCTTAAATCTCTACATTTCTCTCTCTCTATCTATCTATCTATCTATCTATCTATTTATTTATTTATTTATTTATCCATCCATCCATTTATTCATTTATTACTTGCAAAGAAAAAACTCTATGCATGACCAATGGTTCTGTTATGGGGGGGTCTATTCTATTTTCTAGTTGCTGCTCTCCCCGCTCGGTCCACGCATGCGCACGGACAGGCGCGCGGATTCCTGCCCCAAACAGAACCATACCGCCAACACTAACTATATGCTGTCATCTAATAAACTCTCATTTGACAAAGTGGTCCTGACAGAACTACGAATAAAGAGATAAAACAGGTTATGCTAGGCTCCCGGAAAAATGGCGTTTAACGTGTAAACAAGTCCGGCGTGTCATTTTCATCCGCTGGATTGGACGTGAGGTTAAACTTTACTTTATGTACTTTATGTTCATTTTGCGTACACATAAAACCAGCTCTCAAATCAGTTAATTGTTCAACCGTGTCTCTGGCAATGAGGTTAAAGGTTTTTTGCTTTCGTGAACAACAAAAGGATCTTTAGATTTCTTTCAGTAATAATCACTCAGGTCATCAGAGCGAACGATGCTGGTATTCTGTAAAGGGGGAAAGAGGGTGGAGCTAATTCATTCTCAATTTGCATATATATATACAGTATCATCTTTAGAATAAATGTCAAAGCACTTCTGTGTTCATCTGTTGTCTTGTAAATGTCACATTAAGCATTTCCTGTATAGTTTATCGCACCATGTAACGTAGGGTGCTTTCACCGTGGCCAACAAACATGGCTGCCACGGACCCCCATCAGTAATCCCACGCTCACATTCACCAGACGTTTAATACTGTGCACCTATTTCCCGTTATGTGAATTTGTTTTTCACCCTTTTATATATCACTTGGTTTCAGTTCTTTGTTGTGAGTCACAAGCTCAGTCTCTTCTTCAATTTTCCAGTTTTTTGTTTTTTTTTAGCTTCGTCACTGCTTTCTGACTTCTGATCCTGTTAAGCTCCTATATTCCTGTTTTGTCCTGTTGACCTTTGCATGTGCTTTTCCCTAACATTTTGGATGTAAGACTACAGTTTACTTTCATTCACACTATTTTTCATTCTATATTTAATTCTACTGTATACATCTTTTATATTTTATTCTTATATTTTTATTGTTTACTTTTATTTCACACTTTCATAGCTATATTCTCATCTGTATTGTATTTTTTTAATAATTGCCCTGTCCGTGGAGCGGACCTGACTCACGTGTCACTGCTGGTTACGGTATATATGCTCTATATAATTGTGTATGTGACAAATAAAAATCTTGAATCTTGTCTGTATAACTGTCCCGATACTTTTGCCCATGCGTAATTTTGTGGCTGTTTTGATATTTTTACCTATCCCTGTTCTTGTGACGTTTTCTGTTATTAAAATCGGCTTTTACTTCCAACTCATTCATTGTGACATTTACATTTAAATTTTGCGTAATCTGAGAATGAATTTTTAGAACATAATCTGAGAATAAACTTTTAGAATATAATCTGAACTTTTAGAATATAATCTGAGAAGGAACTTTTAGAATATAATCTGAACTTTTAGAATATAATCTGAGAATGAATTTTTAGAACATAATCTGAAAATGAACTTTTAAAATATAATCTGAGAATAAACTTTTAGAATATAATCTGAATTTTTGGAATATAATCTGAGAATAAACTTTTAGAATATAATCTGAATTTTTAGAATATAATCTGAGAATAAACTTTTAGAATATAATCTGAAAATGAACTTTTAGAACATAATCTGAAAATGAACTTTTAGAATATAATCTGAAAATTAACATTTAAAACATAATCTGAGAACAAACTTTTAGAACATAATCTGAGAATTAACTTTTAGAATATAATCTGAATTTTTAGAATATAATCTGAGAACAAACTTTTAGAATATAATCTGAATTTTTAGAATATAATCTGAGAACGAACTTTTAGAACATAATCTGAGAATTAACTTTTAGAATATAATCTGAATTTTTAGAATATAATCTGAGAACAAACTTTTAGAACATAATCTGAGAATTAACTTTTAGAATATAATCTGAATTTTTAGAATATAATCTGAGAATGAACTTTTAGAATATAATCTGAGAATGAATTTTTAGAACATAATCTGAAAATGAACTTTTAAAATATAATCTGAGAATAAACTTTTAGAACATAATCTGAGAATTAACTTTTAGAACATAATCTGAGAATGCACTTTTCCCTAAGAAAATCGCCATCCTGTGCAAGTGGTTTAATGCTAAATGTTCATGTTTTTTAAGGCCCTGTGAAGCCTCTCACTTGCGTTTGTTCTCCTCCACCAGCGAGTGAGAGCTCCGGAGCTCGGCTTTCAGGTGCTCCCCGCTAACGTTCAAGGTTCTGAGCTGAGACTCCAACTTGCTGATGTACATCTTGAACACGGACTCCACGTCGGATTGAGTCCGAGGGCTGCTCTGTAACAGCCGCAGCTTCGTCTCCAATATCGTATTCTTCTGCTCCAGGTGATACACCTGAGATAGAGTAGAGATATACAGGTATAAATGGAACTGCTTGCTAACAACAAACGCAGCTTTTTTCACTCTTTATCAAAATGTAAAAGCCAAAATCAAGTAAAATGTCTCATCTCCTTCATCGTCCTTCAGTGTGTAACAGTTTTATATCTATAATGATGCAGCCAAAAGGTTTCCTTATACAGAGTGACCCAAAAGTCACTTTACAGTATGTACAAAGCATCCTCAAGACATGATGGTGACAGTGTCGCGATATGTTTGCCACGTCCAAGTCCATCGTGACCTTGTGACAGCTTCTCGATACGATTGCAAGAATGATTTCAATACATCTTTCTTTTATCAAAGGAATTATTAAAGGCTAAACTGGACTGATCTCCCTTTATTGGAAGCAGCTTCACGAGAACTTTCTTGTCCTTCATTAGCCTTATTTATTATATCAGTAGTTTATTGTGACAAACTTTGTATAATTGAACTGCTTTTCTTGCACATTGTATATCAGTCCATCCAGAATATCTGTCTATCCTCGCACATGTCTTTACACCTCAGTATTTTTGTACTAATGTATTTCACAATACAGATTTCACACTGTGTCCTGCATCTGTTCGAAAACAAAGAAAAATAGAGAGAGAAAACTGATATCTGATATTACTGTGTTTTTGGCAACGATGGTGCGATTTTTTCAGTGTAAGATCATTTTACCATTTGAGGTCTTGGTGCAGAGCAGAATGCAAGTCGTGCCTTCACTGTGCTGTTTTCATAGTTAATAAAACACACACAGTCTTGCAAACCAATCTGAAAGTGTCTCACCTTGTGGATGAAGCAGGCAAAGCGGTCATTAAGGGTCTTGATCTGCTCCTTCTCCTGCACTTTAATTGTGCGTATGTCCGGGTCCAGGTCGAGCTGCAGCGGCTCCAGGAGGCTGCTGTCCATCACCAAGGTGTTCACTGACAACCCCAGAGCATCCTGGTTCCCAAACCCAAAGTATGAGTTCCCTGGGCGGGGTATTGTCCTTTCAGAACCGGCGTACGAGCCAAGAGAGCGACTGCTGAAGTTCGCCACATTACGCATGGTGCTTACATGCTTCCAGCTGCTCATGGCTGCTGAGAGATGGAGCAGGTTGATGAGGAACCTGTTCAACTGTGGATTTGTAAGACTGGTGTGTGTGTGTGTGTGTGTGTGTGTGTGTGTGTGTGTGTGTGTGTGTGTGTGTGTGTGTGTGTGTGTGTGTGTGTGTTGGTCTGCAGGTGTGAAATATAAAGGGACTCATATTCTTCAGATGGCTAAACCAGTTCAACCACACAACAAAGAATTCTGTACATCAATCTGTGTAAACACACTCACACAAGCACACACACACACACACACACACACACACACACACACACACACACACACACACACACACACACACACACACAAGCATGCAGACTAAATGTGATCGTTTACATCCACACCCTCTGTCTTCACTTTATGATGTGTAAAAGGATTCCTCACACTCGTTAAAACCAACCTTTAATCCACTCGGCGTATTTTTGGACATGGCCCAAAACAACAACTACACAAACTCCATTCCTTCATTCA
>NC_062531.1:3290808-3305808 GCF_022655615.1 Tachysurus fulvidraco
ACGCCGCCTGCTCAAGGAGTACAAGCGCATCACGGCTAAAACCATGCATCGGGATTACTATGAGCAGTTCCTGCAGACGTGAGACACGCACACACGCGCACGCACACACACACACACACACACACACACACACACACACACACACACACACACACACACACACACAGAGTAAATCTTCACTACAGCACTTGCTGAACGTTCCCAGAGTCTCATCACTTGCCTTCAGACTGCTTTCATTTTCAGTTCAGTTTTATTTGTATAGCGCTTTTAACGACGGACGTCGTCTCAAAGCAGCTTTACAAAACGTAAGAAATATAGTACAGAAAGTTTAATATTATACTAAGATTAATATTATACAAAAGTTTAAGATTAATATTAGGGTGCTTTCACACCTGCCTTGTTTAGTTCGGTTGAATCGTACCAGAGTTCGATGGCTCATTTGGTGCGGTTCGTTTGGGCAGGTGAGAATGCAGCAATCGAACTCTGGTGCGCACCAAAAGCGGACCAAACGAGCGTACCGGGACCTCCTCAAAGAGGTGGTCTCGGTACGCTTTCAAACGAACTCTGGTACGGTTCGTCTGTGGTGAGAACACGGTCCGAGATCGAATAGACCTGACTGCAAAAAGTATTGCACATTTTGGACTAAACCAGCTGCCGTAGTGGGTTGTCGGCAATATTTTCGGAAGATGAGCATGTCACAGTTTCGCAAAAGTAATGCTCGCCGCCTCCTGAAGTGTCTCGCGATGCGTCTTCGCCGTTTGCAGTGCATTAAAATGATATTTTCAAGCCGCATCTGCGCTTCATTCTGAAGATGAAGACTTTGCATAGAATGCTGTATACAAGCGATGTAGTAGATTACATCCTCATTTGGGTGACACTGGACAGTGTGATTTATAAATACACAGTCCGACAATCGTGTATCGATGAGGAGACCACACGGAGTTGGCATCTTCTCATAGTACGTCCGGATGCTTCATGAAGCAGAGTCCAACTGGAGCTGGTACATCTCTAGATGTATCCGGATCTTCATCTCAGCGGAGGTCCAAAATCCTCGTGATACGGAGGACGATCGGAGCTGGTACAGTTTCTGGATGCCTCGGGATGGTAGAAAGAGAGAAGCATTGGAGAGGAATTAGCGTAGCTGCTGTTCATAATATTAGCAAGTACTAGATGCATGTACTAGAGCAGTGGTCCCAAATGGTACCGGGCCGCCGAAGGAACATTAAATTATTCCCATTTTATTTACTGTGGTGTATTTCTCTCGGGTTTGTGCGACTTTCCATGGACGAGAGTTTAACCGGGAGCTGAGAGACGTCACCTAAAGCCGCACCGATACCGCGCATGCGCAAAATATCATGATATCGGGCCGGGTTTAGGTGACGTCTGGAGCTGAGCGGCTGCGAGCAGCAGTGGTGTTGTAGCTTTGGTGGAGAGAGAAGGTGTGTATCGCTCTTCTCTCTGTTCACCGCTACTTTGTCATGTTTAACAGTGCTTGGTGTACGTGTATATTGTGTTTGCTCAAATTTAACCCACAAATTAGCAAAAATGAGCACGAAACAGACGTCGTTAGAAAGTTAGAAACTCTGCCGGTGTTCTGGATTAAAGTCATGGCGGAATACCCTGAGATTGTCACCACAGCACTTACATCCCTATCGCCATTTCCGACATGCTATCTGTGTGAAGTGGAGTTTTCTGCAGTGATGGCAACCAAAACAAAACAACGGAATAAAGTGGACATAAGCGACACACTTCGGGTGTCATTGTCTCCTATTACCCCAGATGGAACCGTCTCGTTGTAAAGAAACAAGCTCAGGGTTCTCATCGATTTAGCGTTGTAGTGAGTTAAAAAGGCATGTTTAAATACAATTACATTAACATTATTAATTTTAATTTAATTCTATAGCCGCCACCCCCCACCCCCAGTGGGCCGCGGGAAAATGATCAAACATTGACCGGTCCGCGGCGAAAAAAAGGTTGGGGACCACTGTACTAGAGCACAAGATTATGGGATGTATTATGTGTTCGTCTGACTATAGTGAGGGGTCTTTAATCTACATTTAAACTGGGAAAGGAGGTCTGAGCTGGATACGGAAACGTTAAATATGTGGGAGCTAAACTATTTAGAGCCTCGTACGTAAGTAGCAGCAGTTTGTAATCTATTCGAAAATTTATGCTAATTATTTTGTGAGCCAATAGAAAGACATTATTCACCACATCATGGTCAGACTTTCAAATCCAATCGGATTTGGTGAACTGACCGGATTTATTTAACACACAGGTTCTTGTACCTTCTCGTTCTTATAGTAGATTCCGCACATAATCTATAACTAATAATAAACACTGCGGTGTCGCTTAACCAAAATGCAACGTGTACTTAATTATGTCCGAACAAAAACCTTCACCACGGCAACGTCTTTTTGGGAAGGAGTCTCCAGTCCCAGTGTTTATAGGCGAGGGAACGGATGTTAATCTTTGCTGTAACTAACACGGACATCCAGCAGCATTAACTGTCGTTTTGTTAATAAACTAATCATTGTAAACGTTAGCGGTTGTCCTTCTAACAGAGGGCTCGCTATTTATGCATTTTTAAGCTTCCCACAACTAAATGCTTAAAGCAGCATCATCTATCAGTAATATACGATACGATAATGAAACGTCAGGATCACAGCGGTATAGTGAGTCTCGCACCGTTTGTTATCTCAGTTTCAGTTTTATTTCTTTCAATTTTTTTATTAACTTCTGGAATTTTGAGTATTTGGTGAGCAAATATTAGTCAGTGTGTGTGGAGTTTGCATGTTCTCCCCGTGCCTCGGGGGTTTCCTCCGGGTACTCCGGTTTCCTCCCCCGGTCCAAAGACATGCATCGTAGGTTGATTGGCATCTCTGGAAAATTGTCCGTAGTGTGTGAGTGTGTGAGTGAATGAGAGTGTGTGTGTGCCCTGTGATGGGTTGGCACTCCGTCCAGGGTGTATCCTGCCTCGATGCCCGATGACGCCTGAGAGAGGCACAGGCTCCGCGTGACCCGAGTACGGATGTTTATATCTTCACTCGGGAAAAGGTTTGGTGTACAATCACTTTCTTTAGGATCTGGTGATTTAAAAATAAATAAATAAATAAATTTGTCCTTTTTTTGTGATTTCTAAACAGGGCAGTTTTTCAAAAGTGGTGCAGATTTTTAGCGGATTCTGTAGATTTCACCTATTCGTGTGCACTTTGTGTATGCAAATTTGAAATTTTTTTTTATAAATTAATTAAATAAATAAATAAATCGTGTATCACACAAAAAGCTCTGAAAGAAGTGGATTATTGGTTATTTCTGCAAGAGCTGGCCTTCGGGTACAGGGTTATACTGAGACATTTGAATCAAACCTTACATTTGCATTTTAAAGGCAGGAGCTGGAACGCCACCTCTCTCGTCCACCTCTTTCTCTTTCTCTTTCTCTAAAAAGTGACACGTGAGTCGTTCCTGTTCATCGCAGGGTTTCGATTCACCTCTGCACTTGTCTTTGTTGGGTTGCTGAATATCTGGTGTTTTTAATGGTTAACTTGGCTGCATGTTTACTGAACTGCTGTTTTTGTGTTGTTGTTTGTGTGTGTGTGTGTGTGTGTGTGTGTGTGCGTGCGTGCGCAGGCTGCTGGAGCAGGGCTGGTACTCCGACGTGACGTTCATGGTGCACGGCGAGATGTTCCGCACGCACCGCTGCGTCCTCAGCGCTCGCTGCGAATACTTCGCCCACATGCTGGAGACTAAGTGGAAGGAAAAGACCATGATCGCTCTCAAACATCCACTGGTGGGCGCCATTTCACATGAAATAAAAAACAAAACAAACCAAAAAAACACCCACGCTCATAAGAGAGATCCTTTATCTGAATCCACGCTGACACGTGACCGATCCACCCTGGATTTGTCGTATGGAAATACAGAGATTTGCATGTGAATCACTTTCACTTCCAAAGAAAGGTGTGTTTCTGCGAACTAAACGCGACCAGAGCTTAGCAGCAGGAAATCAAGACTACACAGAGATCGGCAGTGTGTAGGTGCAGGAAACGTACGGAAATATCTATGTTAAAGGGCTTTGAAATGGTTCCCTCGGGTGATTATAAAGCCTGAGGAATCCTGGGATGTGTAGTTTTAAAGTTTCACACTGCTCCTACTTAACCCGGGGTTAACGCTGAATCCCGACTCTTCGGACGTATCGCACTGTACGTTCCTAAATCCTAGATTAATGATTGGAAGAATACAGCGGCTCGTCTCACGCTCTCACATCAGCGAGGGGGGAAAAGTCCAGTCCCTTTAAACGTCGTCTAGTCGACGAGGTGTCCGTACGTTGATCTCCAACTTATTTTTCAGACGGTCCCTTAAACGCTCTCATATTTCCAACGCTACATCCAGCTTGTCCGGAACAGACCTTTCTGACCATCACTACTGTTTACCCAACATGCAGGGTTTCTTGGGCTGTATAAATGATGGGACGAGAGGTTTTCACGCGCTCTTCGGGTTCTGGTCGTGTTTCTGTCACTGAGCTTCGAGGCGTACCATTCTAACAGCTTTAACTGAGTAAACAAACAGCAGTGGAGGTGTGCGATCTTTCCCAGTGGGAAGCAGAGTTCCTGTAACCAGAGTTTTTATTATTTTTTATTGTTTAAAATCGTACCGCTGTTATAGAAAGAAAACTCAGATTAAACCCAGGCAGGCGCGAGGCAAAGGGAAACTTCTCCCTCTTCGTTTTCTCGTAATCGAGGTCACGCCTGAAACGAGCCGATAGCAACTACGGTGCAGATCTAAAACTGTGTTCCCTCAGGAGTGTGTGAATGCTGGCTTGGTTTTAACCGGTCATAACCGGAAATCTCTAACACTTCAGACCTCGAGGCATACGAAGATGAATTCTCACACTGCGCCGTTCTCTACGTCTAATCTCAGTTTAGTACACGTACGTGTGACTACACAAGAAAACACCACACACTTTATAACACAGCAGTTTTATTTTTGACACTCAATATGTTAGGTTAAGTGGGGCACGGTGGCTTAGTGGTTAGCACGTTCGCCTCACACCTCCAGGGTTGGGGGTTCGATTCCCGCCTCCGCCTTGTGTGTGTGGAGTTTGCATGTTCTCCCCGTGCCTTGGGGGTTTCCTCCGGGTACTCCGGTTTCCTCCCCCGGTCCAAAGACATTCATGGTAGGTTGATTGGCATCTCTGGAAAATTGTTCGTAGTGTGTGAGTGTGTGAGTGAATGAGAGTGTGTGTGTGTGCCCTGTGATGGGTTGGCACTCCGTCCAGGGTGTATCCTGCCTCGATGCCCGATGACGCCTGAGATAGGCACAGGCTCCCCGGGACCCGAGGTAGTTCGGATAAGCGGTAGAAAATGAATGAATAAATGTTAGCTTAAGTTTTATTTTTTCAATCTTCTCATCGTGTGTGTGTGTGTGTGTGTGTGTGTGTGTGTGTGTGTGTGTGTGTGTGTGTGTGTGTGTGTGTGAAACCAGGTGAACCCGGCCGCGTTCGCCGCCATCTTGCAGTACTTCTACACAGGTCAGTTTCAGACGCTAGAAAGGAGCTTCAGCCTAAAACAAAATACACCGTAGCCGCCATACCCAGAATTCCTCAGCTGTGCATCGTTTGTGCGCTTTTGCAGGGCGGCTGGACATCGACGTGAGTTACGTGGAGGACTGCAAGCGTCTGGCTAAGCAGTGCAAGATCAGCGAGCTCATCGAGGAGCTGGAGGTCAAGTGCAAGCAGGTGCAGGAGTTTGGTGAGACGCTGCTGTTTTTTGGTGCATTAGTCTCACGCACCATACACACTCGTCCAGTTCCCTCATTCCACCTCTTATCCGGAGTGAAAGTTTTCTGTCTTCGCCAGTGTCCAACAAGCCAGGGACGTGCGTGAAGGTGCTCACTCTGGATCCTCACCACTGGCAGCTGCAGGACGGCATGGCTCTGTTAGCTGACAGCGCTCTCCCTGCCGATCTGAGGGTGAGGCACAAACGTCCGACCTGCTCACGGGTGCATTCTTGGTACTTTTCCGTCTTCTGTCCGACTAAACTGCGTGTGATCTGCCTTTTTTTTTTTTATCAGGTTGGATACGGGCAGCTTCCTTTTGATTTGACCGACAGTTTTCCGAGCTACCCTGACATCTGCTTTCGGGTGGACGGTTATGACTTCCTGTGTCATAAGGTGAGGGAATATTCAGATTTTATTTATTTGTTTGTTTGTTTGTTTGTTTGTTTACATCACCTGTTTGTTAAAAGCTGTCCTGGTTTTAAAAAACATAGTGCAATTAATCTCTGGCTTGAACCTGTGTGTGTGTGTGTAGGTATTTTTCTGTTGCCGTAGCGATTACTTCAAGGCATTAGTGGAAGATCATTTCAGTGAAGGAGAAACCCTGCAGTCTCACCCCGAAGTTCCCGTCATCACCCTACATGATGTATCTCACGAGCTGTTCACCAAAATCCTCTACTACATCTACAGTGATAACACACAGGTACACACACACACACACACACACGTACACACACACATGCACACAAATAAACTCAAAGCTTTCTTTTTCTACTGTGACTGAAAGGCAAGTCACGTTCATATTACCATGTAAGCTGGCTGCAAAGGGGCAGGGCTTCCATGGGGTCAGGTAAAACCACCTGTATAACTGTCAGTCATTTCAGATTCCTAACCTGATTGGCTTATTTTTTTTATTTTTTTATTTTTATAGAAGGCCGCTTGTTTGGTGTATATTTGCTGCTTTTTTTTTATTTCAAGCCTGAAATGTTGTCGTATTTACAAGTCTAGTTCTAGAAATCGTACTGGTTCTCGTCCTGGTTTGTGGATTAGGGGTTAAGGGTTAGGGGTAGATAAGGGTAGATAACCCGTTTCAGCTGAGTACTGTTAGCTTCAGTAGATGTGTAAACAAATGGGGCTATGTACATATAATTCTCACTCACTCATTTTCTACCGCTTATTCGAACTTCTCGGGTCACGGGGAGCCTGTGCCTCAGGCGTCATCGGGCATCGAGGCAGGATACACCCTGGACGGAGTGCCAACCCATCACAGGGCACACACACACACTTTCATTCACTCACACACTCCACTTATATAATTGAATTTTGGAATGTTACTAACGTGCATGGAATATTGTGTGTGTGTGTGTGTGTGTGTGTGTGTGTGTGTGTGTGTGTGTGTGTGTGTGTGTGTGTGTGTGTGTGTGTGTGTGTTGCAGCTGTCCCACGATAGCGTGTATGAAGTGTTATGTGTAGCAGACATGTACCTGCTGCCGGGTCTGAAGCGCCTGTGCGGACGCACCCTGGCCGCACTGCTGAGCGAGGAAAACGTTCTGCACATGTGGAAGACGGCCAAACTGTTCAGTCTGTCACGCCTCGAGGACCAGTGCACAGAGTACATGGCCAAGATCATCGAGAGGGTGCGTTTCACCTCCACACGCTGCTCGTGTTGTCACAGCTGGGATTTTGATCTCTGGAGCATGAATGTTAATAAGCACAGTGATCTAAGAGCACCTTTTGAAGCTACAAATAATTCAAACATATAATACAAATGCGTGTGGCTCTTTGATCCTGAACCTTTTTTTGTGTTGTGTGTGTGTGTGTGTGTGTGTGTGTGTGTGTGTGTGTGTGTGTGTGTGTGTGTGTGTGTGTGTTCGGAAGCTGGTGGAAAGGCCAGAGTTTGCAGAGCTGATCCAAGAGGACGCCGAGAACGTGGCTGCACGCCAGGAGACGGACTCCATCCCGCTGGTGGACGACATCCGCTACCATATCAGCAGCGACGTTCAGACGTACAGCGCCATCGAGGAGGCCAATCAGAAACTGCACGCCCTCGAGCTCCTGCTCAATTACATCGGCCTGGACTGCTAAGCACGCACACAGATGTGTAGTATAACACGGTGTGATGTCACGGTTTTATTTACACTTTCTGTGCACCGCTGAAACGTTCGGTTTTAGAACAACAGCCTGCGATTCAACATTAACTCGCTTTAATATCCGCTCACGCCGAGCGGAGCTTAAAGCTTTAAGTAAGATTACTTATTGTTTTTACTTTAGATTAGATTCTGTTCTTATTAACCCGAACAAGAAACGCTCAAATATTATTTAGTGCATCAGTACAGTTACAGCGAGGTGAAGGGCAGGCTACAGATTAACTGCTAAAATATTAACACTTAAGATCACTTAAGCCATTTAGGAGCAAAAATTGCTTTAATGCATCGTGTCCGCATCCGTCGCGTCAGACTTTACGAGCCCGTAGTCGTAGGGATAGAAAAATAAAATGCACGCAAAATAAACTGAACATAATTCTGAGCAAACGGATCATTTTAAGCAACGATCTCTCCCGCTCCACATAAATAAATAAATAAATAAATTTAATTAATAGATAAATAGATAAATAAGGAAATAAAGAATCCACAGGAATCATGAAAGTTAACCGACAGCTAATTATGTTGTATTCATTAATTAAGGATTCTGAATTTGCGGTCTTGAAGTAAACAGCGTGAAATTATAACGTGACGCAAAAGTGCTTCGTTTACTTCATCAGTCGTTTCATAAAAGATACAAAGGCAGGTTTTACTGTATGTTTAAAGGATTTAAAAGTGTGTTATTAGTTAAACATGCAGATTACATTTTATTGTAAAGGCACTTAGAGTAGGTGATTGTATAAATACACAAAACATGCACATACGTGTGGAGCTTACAGTATGTAACGCACCGGTCGGTAACGAGTGACATCTGATCAGTGATAACCAGCAGTTTTACGCTCACTCGCTAATAATATTGTACTAGCAATATTCAGATGATGTAAAATGCACCCGTTTGATCGGCTCTTAACAGGAACGGGCTTTAACACGATAACGTTATAACTGCTTTTGTTCTTCGTTATTAACATTACGAGGTCTTTTGTATGAAATGTAAACAACGTTAAGAGTAAAACGTTAGCTTCTGATATTTTTAAATTATACCGGTTGACAAAATAAAAAGAAACGAAGAGACGGATCCGTGACACACTTTCAGCATCGTCACGACCGATCACCGTTATCGTGTGTTTGTTATCTGTGATTACGACACATAAAGTTACAGATCTCACACTTCTGTATGTTGTTTCCTGTCTCAGGTGTGTTAGAATCTGGACAGAGCAAAAGCATAGGATTGGATTTTACTGTTTTTTTTTTTGGTTGTTTGTTTGTTTGTTTGTTTGTTTTTTTTAACTCCATTTTGAGACCTTAGAATTATAAGGTTCTAAAACTATTTTCTCACGAAGGAGTCCATGTGATATTAATTATTCATTGAATATATTATTTACATTCTGCTAAATATTTGAAAGTGGCAAATGTGTTGAAATCTTCATTCTGAATTCTGATTGGTCAGAAGGTTCGACAGACCTCAGGGAACGATCGTATCTTGCATCCGGTCAAATTGATCTACTTTAAATTAATACAATTACAATAAAGCAAATATAAGATTATTTCTAGTAGTATACTATTTTTAAGCTTTTGAAGAATGATTTTCTCATCCCCCCCCCAATATTTTATAAATTATTATTATTATAAGTATTTTATATATCAGAAATTAATGTTTAAATTTAGCTTTAAACTAAGTTAAAAAAATATTACAAGATCAAATAAGCTTAGAAATAGGCTCAATAATCTTAGCTTTGTTTTATTGTAATCATATAAAAAGAAATAGTGTTTATAGTTATTTTTTTTTGTCAATATTGAATATGCTAATAACGTGCTAAGATTTTCTTTTGCAGTCTAGTGCAGGTTCTAATCCCAATCACAGGTTCACATCAACGCCAGCGTTTTCGTTCCTTACCGTTTCTTCTACCACACACGCACACACACACACACACACACACACAAAAACGACATCAATATGAAGAGGTTTTTTATAAGGAGTTTATGAAAGGAGTGTTCTGTGTAATAATGTCCATAAAACACTTTTATTTCAAAAGAATCAATATATTAAAATCACTCCTTCACAATCGGTTCCTTAACCGACACGATTTACATGAACCTTATAAACCCAAGGTCTTGGTGTATTAAGCTGTACAACAGTTTTATATCTGAGATGTTTATCTGGGTTTGGTGCTAAGCTTTTCTTTTACTTTAGTGTTTTTTTATTATTACTATTATTGTTATTATAATTATAATTATTATTATTATTATTATTAGCTTCTTTTTTGTTTGTTTTATAGTGCTTCAGTTTCACTGTGTGATGATCTCGAAGAAACAGGAGCACGAAGAATAAAATTCACACACTCATCCGAACGTAGTAGACCAGCCGAGCCTTTTTTTTCTTTTATTCTCTTTTCATTTCTTTTTTAAATACAGTAAGCTTTGAACCGGGGGCAATGAGTGTTGCTAATGTTGCCCACAAATAAGAAATAAGAACCACCAGTTTGGTCTTGTATAGAATATGCATGAAACGTCACGCACTTTCCTCAAAAATGCAATTTAATTAAATGTTTAATGAAATAGCATGAGATGAATAAGTTTGATTGATTACCTGCATATTTATTAAACATATAAGTAAGTCTGTTTATATATGCAGCGCTAATCTGCTATTACCTCTCCCTGGTTGTTAATGACATTAGCCTTTTAGCTGAAATAAATCTGTCTTGTTTGATCCACTACAGTGGAAAGAGTAACGGTGTGTAAAGTCAATTCTTCACTAAACGCTTTCTCAAAGTCCAGTGTGTAATGTTTCTCTCTCTGTGTGTGTGTGTGTGTGTGTGTGTCTGTCTGTCTGTCTGTCTGTCTGTGTGTGTGTGAGAGAGAGAGACAGACAGACAGACAGACAGACAGACAGACAGACAGGAAAAGAATGAGTGTGTTGGAGGTTCCATTAGTTGTGTCCTAAACAGTGTTTTAACATATTATAACACTGGTATAAAATCGTGTGTGTGTGTAAAATCATAGATGCAAACAAATAACCACTTTTAAAGGCAAACTTCTTTGGATTTGTGGTTCGTAATGGCTTCGGGAAAAGTTACGTCCCCAATGCAGTACTTCTTCTTTTCCTAAAGGGGGAGCTATATACATATGCTGCACTACACGACCAGCACATTTTACTATCATGGGGTTTTGAAATTTTACCTGAGGTAAATTTCTCGGTTAATTTTGTTTACAGCTTACAGTAAAAACAAGAGCTCTTTAAAAAATAATTCAGATCACTGTTTACCTCCATGGTGACTGAAGTCTGAAAATTGAATGAATTTCATAATTGTGTAAAAATACAGCATGTTTAATACAGCTTGAGTAATATTTACTTAATTTATATGTATTTTATAACCGCCAGTGAGGCAGAGTTCAAGCTTTACATAGATCTGAATGGTGAAGGGATTTTCTCAAAGACTCCTGAGATATTTTTGGTCAAAATCTGCCCAAAATATGATATGTTAAGCTCCTAATTCTCTTCTATTCCATAATTAAATGCATGATGTTAATAGTGACTCCTTTGCCATAGATTTATGCTTTAAACTGAGTCTTCATTTGCATTTTAGAACATGATCTGCAATAACACTAAGTTCAGTGACGTGTAAATCTTCACCTGCTGACCAACAGCGTACCACAAGGCTCAGAACTCGGTCCTTTCCTTTTTACACTGTATACTCATTCTCTTGGTGAAGTTCTATCCTCACATGGGTTCTCTTACCACTGCTGTGCTGATGACACTCAACTTAGCTTCTCCTTCCTTCCTTCAGATACCACAGCTTCTGCATGGATCTCAGCATGTCTGGCGGACATCTCGTCATGGATGACGGCTCGTCGGCTGAAACCGAATTCCAGCAAAACTGAACTGCTGATCATCCCAGGTGACTCACACTGATATACCCATACACGAGTCTCTGATCTTCACTTTGGCCACTGCTTGCGACCTCGGGGTAATCCTGGTCGATCAACTGTCCTTTCCTCACATAATGCTCATGTCGGTTTCTTGTTTACAACACCAGAAGGATTTGCCTGTTTTTATCCACACAGGCTACTCAGATATTTAATCAGTCTCTTGTCATTTTGAGCCTGGACTACTGCAGCTCTCTGCTCTCAGGTCTACTTCTGAATGCAATTTGACCTACAAATGATCCAAAATGCAGCTGAACGACTTGTTTTCAACCTGCCTAAATTCTCCCACACCACACCACCCCACTGCTGGGTTCCCTACACTGGCCGCATCTGGAAGCTGCCTGCATCAGATTCAAAACATCGATGCTTGCCTGCAAAGCCAAAAATGGTCCAGCTCCTTCTTACCTCAAAGCTCTTATCACTCTGCATGCTGCACCATGATGCTCCAAGATCTACTAGCACTACTCGACTGGTTCTACCATGTCTCAGGGTACAAGGTAGGTACTCATCGAGAATCCTCCGAGGTGCTGGAATAAAGTTCCAGTAGATGTTCAAACAGCCGAGTCACTGGCAATCTTCAAACGACAAGTGAAAACCTAACTCTTCCTGAAATACTGAAACTATGCTAACTTTTTTTTTACTGTTTATTTAAAAAAACAAATGCTATATTTCCTCCCAACAGAGTTTTTGACTGATGGTTTTCTTTGTCTGTATCCTAGCGAGCCAGTATCGATGCTCACTGATGGACTTTGCATGCTGCTCTGGATAAGAGCGTCTGCTAAATGCTGTAAAAGTAAATGTAAGCATAGCTGCTTTAGCTGCATCTTTTCTTGCTCATTTGAAATGAGTGACAGGTTACTCAGGTACTAAACGCAGAAGACCAAAAACATTGACGGTCAAACGATACAATACAGATCCAGATTCCTGAAAACAATGAATATGAGCTTGTGTTTCAAAACACTTGTTTGTTTTTGTTTTATTACATCCACAGAACTCTAAAACTCCAAAACGGGTTACATTAAACTTTATTAAAAAAAAAAAAAAAGGATTTGATTTAAACTAGAATTTACAACTACAGGGCTGCCAACTTTTGACTTCAGCTTAGAGTGAGATTTTGGGGGCAGGGCTTTTGTTATGGGGAGGGGCTTATGGAGGGGCGTGGCTTGCTGTGGAAAAAAATACAAACACAAAATCCTTGCATTAGCAGAAATGTATTAAGTATATATTGATTGTCAAAGTATTTGGTATCTGTACAAAATTCCTGTTCTGTTCAGAGATTCATTCATTCATTCATTCATTCATTCATTCATTTTCTACCGCTTATCTGAACTTCTCAGGTCACAGGGAGCCTGTGCCTATCCCAGGCGTCATCGGGCATCGAGGCAGGATACACCCTGGACGGAGTGCCAACCCATCACAGGGCACACACACTCTCATTCACACACACACTCACACACTGCGGACAATTTTCCAGAGATGCCAATCAACCTACCATGCATGTCTTTGGACCGGGGGAGGAAACCGGAGTACCCGGAGGAAACCCCCGAGGCACGGGGAGAACATGCAAACTCCACACACACAAGGCGGAGATGGGAATCGAACCCCCAACCCTGGAGGTGTGAGGCGAACATGCTAACCTCTAAGCCACCGTGCCCCCCTTGGGAGATTTACATTACATTTAATTTTCACAAACATTTTATTTTTTTTGTAAACATTTTACAGTGCTGCAAAACAAAAACTCTTCTGATGCTAACTTCATTCTATATAAACTATATAACAGCATAGGCCTATTAGCTACTAGGCTAAACTGGACGGAGACACGGAGCGCCCTGTAACTTACTGACCTGCCTGCGTTCACAATTCACACGGTGCAGATGGGAGGGAGAACGGCTGACTACACAGTTTATGGGAATAAATTGTGTATTTCCCTCACAATTATCACAAAAAACTCACTACACTGTCTGTCCGGTCTCTCTGCGCGTTGCTTTGTGAGATCATGCGGCGTGATTTTTTTTTTCCTCACTGCTGCACAAGTCTGCATGAGAATATGGGGGTGTGGCATGAGATTTGGGTCAATTGCATGAGTCTCACGCTGAATGCATGAGAGTTGGCAGCCTTGCAACTATAACTTAAAACTAGCATGCTAGGTCATGGAAGTAAATTTGCTAACTGCAACAAAATTAAGAACTACACAAGGCTAATAAATTTCCCAAATATGTTCCTGACACATGAATCTTCAACTAGATGAGTACTCAAATCAATTTCCTGACAATATGTCATTCATTGAAAGATTCTCATATAGTTTACTGTGACTTAAATCGCACATAATCTTCAGTCAATTTAATCTCTGCCATTAAACTTTATTATTTACTAGAAAAGGAATAATCATGGCCTCCTCACAAGATGATTATACAGCTGAGGAAAAAAAAAACAGTTTGGATAACTGTATATAGAGTGCTTGTGTTTTATAGACACAACTCAATGCCCCTTCACTCAGGTTATTCTCCTGTGAGCTACAAAATAAATATGAAACACAGTAAAACCAGAACAAACCGAGCATTTCCAAGAAGGGGTCAGTATTTCCTGCTGAAGAACTTGAGGCCAGACAAAGAAATACCCAGGGCTGTCAAATCTCACGCATTGAGAGTGACAGTCACGCATTTGGGTCTTTTCTCACGTTCTCCCGCCACACATCGTATTTCTCACGCAGAAAAACTTTTTGACTATTTATAATATATTTAATAAGCCGCACCGCTGTCTCTATGGAACCGGGCAGGAATCAAGCGCATCTCAGTTCTTAGTCGAGCCTGACACTTATCAGCCAATCAAAAAAAAAGAGGCTACACAATAGCCAATCAGAAAATAGCACTATCTGGGTAAGATTTAACACAACAACCAATGAAAAAAAAACAACAACATATTCATTAGAGAGGGTATTTTCGATTGTCGGTTTGAACAAAACCTCAACACGATACAGCTTGTCTCTGGACGGGACATCGTCCTCAATCATGACCCTAAAAATGTCTGGGCTTGAGACGAACTGTTTTAAATGGGAGCAACATTACAAATGATAAAGGAGTCCAAAAAGGCAACAAACACTTACAATAAACAATACCAGTCATAATCTCTCTCTCTCTCTCTCTCTCTCTCTCTCTCTCTC
>NC_062531.1:3308308-3335808 GCF_022655615.1 Tachysurus fulvidraco
AGCCTGGAGGTGTGTTTGGGGTCATTGTCCTGTTGAAAAGGTGGTGTGTCCAAACTTTTGGAAGGGGTGTCCAAACTTTTGGTCTGTATTGTATATAATGAGAGAGAGAGAGACTGCTTTTTGAGTTCTTTATTTAAATCTGACACAGAAAAACCTGCAATAAAATTACAAAATGAATTAATTACAAACCTGCAGTTAAATCATGAAAGACAAGACTTGGCTGATTTCAGCTTTTAAAAAAAGGCATGTCTTTCATGATTTAATTGCAGGCTTGTAATTAATTCATTTTGTAATAAAATTTGTAATTAATTAATTTTATTGCAGGTTTTTTGTCTGTCAGATTTAAATATAGGACTCAAAAAGCAGTGTGTGCCAGATATACCTTTTTCAATATACAGGTTTGGGTACACAAGAGTGTTATTGGCTAAAAATTGTTAGCAGCTAATTTAATTACAGTTTACTTACAGTTTGTGCAGCATTTCTTTTTTTTTTAGGCCTGAACTATAACGTCCGAATAATTTAAAACACATGACTCAACTATGAGAATGTTAAACAGTTACAACATGTACATCTTAATTAGGATTTGTCATACATGCAAAAATGTTTTCACTGTGAGGGTTTGATTTAGATATTATTCAGTTTGCATGAAGCTAAACTGATAGCTGTAAGTTCTCTACACCTATTAGCAGACTACTTGAAGAAATGTGCTAGCATGGCTAATCTCCCCGCGATGGAATAAAAAAAGATTTAAAGCATTTAAAATGTTTAAGGATTGTTATGGATTTGTTTTGTAATAAAAACACACGGTAAGATAGGAACAAGTGAGGTTGAGGCTGATTTCTTTCTATCTGAGACTGCTTTTTGCAGTCGATCAGTGACCGGTTTTTGTGGATCGTTTCCTCATTAAGGAAAGAAACTAAAAGCGGACACACTAAACGTACATTGTTCAATTACAATACAGAGTACACAAAAGGACAGATGGCAGAATTTATAAGCTTTATTGAGAGTTTAATTTGTGGTTTGTTTCTATTTTATAATGAAAATCTTACTGTGTGTGAAGAAAAAAAACAAAAGATACAGTTACAGACAGATCCAGCATTAGCTGTGTGTGTGTGTAATATTTTTGCTCACACAATGTTCTCATAATTTTTTCATCGATGAAATTAACACTTTAATGATCTAAGCGATCATAATTACGAATTAAGAGCTGCAGGACGAAATTATTGACGGTCATATCAGCCAAAGCATAATTATTACAAGTCACAGATCACCAGAGACATTTTTTTTCCTTCTCTTTGCATAAATAATAGTACATCTGGTAAAACTCTGCTACAGTATGTGTAAAGAAGCCACGTGTCACAGTGCATGAGGTCTGACTACCCGATGTCGGTGTCATGTGTTCGTGACCTAAAATAACAATGGTGTTGGGTTAACATGCCTTGCCTCAGCTGCTTAGGATGCTTTCAAAACTTTGTGAACACCTTAACATGAACTTCTGTTACAAGGTGATGAAACTAACAAATCAACCTGACGTGACTGTGTAGTGTTTAAAACACGCCTTGAAAGTGAGAATGTCTCCTAGAACAACACACAAAAACAGAGAGAGAGAGAGAAAGAATGTGCACCTGAGGATTAAAGAGGATTAATGTTGCAGTACATGACTTTTATGGTGAAAGCACACAGCTGCACACACCTTATCACGCACTTTATCATTCATTTCAAACTTACCGTAAATACACCGAAGCCCAGACAAAGTTGAAGTAGAGTTGGTAGAAAAGGGGCAAAGAAACTTTAAACTTGAATAAATAGATGGGGTGCCAATACTTTTAGTGTTTAGCGGATGCACAGGGTGCTGGTATTTTTTTTTTTAGTGTTTAGCGGTTAGACAGGGTTACAATACTTTTAGGGTGCCAACACTTTTAGTGTTCAATGGATAGACAGGGTACCAATACTTTAAGTATTTAGCGGGTGAACAGGGTGCCAATACTTTTAAAGCAGAACAGATAGACAGGGTGCCGACACTTCGTGTTCAGCGGATAGACAGGGTACCAACACAGTGTTCAGCGGATAGACAGGGTACCAACACTTTTTTAAGAACTGAACGGATATAGGGTGCCAAAACTTTTAGTGTTCAATGGATAGACAGGGTACCAATACTTTAAGTATTTAGTGGATGAACAGGGTGCCAATACTTTTAAAGCAGAACAGATAGACAGGGTGCCGACACTTAGTGTTCAGCGGATAGACAGGGTGCCAACACTTTTTTAAGAACTGAACGGATATAGGGTGCCAATACTTTTAGTGTTTAGCAGATTAGACATTATTCTGACTGAACAGATAATATGAGCTAAACAAATACAAATAAATAGAATATAGCAAGCTTTCGAGAACTGATGAGATGAGACTAGAATCATGCATCAGGACCAGGATATGAAGAAGATATGAAGATTGTGGGATGAAACAAGTCCCTTCCTCATTAGTAACTACCGTTTAGTGCCGCAGGGTTACTAGTTGTCAAGCTAAATTTGTTAGAAGATATCACGAGCAGGTACAAAAAATAAGAATAAACAAACAAACAAACAAATAAATAAGTTACATGTTTTTTTTTTAAATAAATAAAGCATGTCTCTAGCTGAGCCCAATTATGATCTGTGATGAAACTGAGCTTGAAGAACTGTCAGCCAAAATTCACACACTGTGCCGACTGTGCTATGATTTCGACCAAAAAAAAAACCCCCGCTGGGAATAAACAGATCCAGAAACAGATATCTGTCCTTGGATTATATCCCTTCTGTACTTTAGCACTGTTAAGCAATGCTTTAACATTCTTTGGATTAAAAAAAAACATGAACAATTTCATTAAAGTCCATTGCATGACTAGGACTATACAGTATAATCATCCATATCGTTTACATGCAATTACACGTTCAGACTTTAGGCCACGCCCCCTTGTGGCGACTTGCCATGAATTGTACTAATCGTTTGCTAGATTCCCTTGTTTGTTAGACACACTTGGTACAATCCTTGCTTTTAAAAACGGAATTAAAAACTTTTAAAAGGGGGGGGGGCTGTCAGGCTGATCATTTTGTGTGATTCTTTTTACTTTTTTATCCTTTAGTGGCACTAACTCACTCTCTCTCACTCATTTTTTACCGCTTATCCGAACTAGCTCGAGTCATGGGGAGCCTGTGCCTATCTCAGGCGTCATCGGGCATCGAGGCAGGATACACCCTGGACGGAGTGCCAACCCATCACAGGGCACATACACACACACACTCTCATTCACTCACACACACACACACTACAGACAATTTTCCAGAGATGCCAATCAACCTACCATGCATGTCTTTGGACCGGGGGAGGAAACCGGAGTACCCGGAGGAAACCCCCGAGGCACGAGGAGAACATGCAGACTCCACACACACAAGGTGGAGGCGGGAATCGAACCCCGACCCTGGAGGTGTGAGGCAAACGTGCTAACCACTAAGCCACCGTGCCCCCCCCCCTGCTTTAGTGGCAGTCTTTATTAATTTTTTGTGTTAATACTGTCCTGTTTTTGTTACTTCCACCCAGGTTGTCGATATTATCTGATTTGTGCACAAAGACGAGAAAAATGTCCACACTGCAAAGGACAAACAACATTGTCAAATCTCAAGACTGACCTTTGAATTCTAAAGTTCTGTGCATTTGGTATTGATCATTTAACTTATGGTTAAATGATCAAATAAGCTGAAGGAGTAACTCAAGCTTAAAAACCAAACATAAGCCACTAAACTTGTCTTAATGAGAGAAATAATATACACCATGACATGGCGACACGATGGGACTGAATCAGGTCTTGTCATTGATCCGGTGTACGGCACTGGCACTACTGAGTCAAACAATTGTCATTTACCAAAAACAAAAACAAAAATGAAAGATAGAAACGCTTCGCAACACAAGACATCAAGACATCGCTTCCTGTGCCAACATGCCATCATGCTGTAATGACGTTGTTCTCCCCCTTTGTCCAGATTCCCAGTTAGCAGCCCAGCAAGGCACACATGGACCGGCCATCTGTCTCCGTACAGTATAGTATAGTATTTGATACCCCCTCCTCACAATCCCATGCTTTCTCACAGGTCCACATGCAGACACTCACATCACATGTTCGTACACACATGCTCATTCTCTGATCTGTGGTGTGATTGTTTGTGTGTGTGTTGGGGGGGGGGCAGTTTGCAGCGTGGCGGCTTAATTAAACTTAAGTTTTATTTACCACATTACACAGATCTTATGGTCCTGTTTAACTCCAGCTCACTCTTCATTTACCTGGTAGATAACGTACTTACTGGAGCCCTTGTAGTTCAGGCATTGAACTCCAGGTCCACCAAGCTGCCACTGCTGGGCCCCTATTTAAGACCCTTACCACTCAGTTGTATAAGATGTTTATCATTCTAGATGAGGTAGTCTGCAAAAATCCATAAATGTCCATGGGCATAAACTTTGGTAGAAGGTGATAAGAGTAATAAAGCTGTAGCTGCAAACCAATAATTAACAGACTGTCATTAAAAAAGGGACATGTTTAGAAGCACTGTACTCAAAATATCCCGAGAAATGTATTCGATTTTTAGAGATAAAATAATATCTTGGTGGCCACAGATAATTTTTTTAACCACATTAACTGTTATGTCAGTTGTTTTTATGCTGAGTATGGGGCAGTGTGATTCCTGGTCCAGTGGTCCACTATTAGTGCTTTTAGTTCTCTTTTTCTACCAACAGGTGTCTAACATTCATTCATTCATTTTCTACCGCTTATCCGAAACTACTTGGGTCACGGGGAGCCTGTGCCTGTCTCAAGCATCATCGGGCATCGAGGCAGGATACACCCTGGACGGAGTGCCAACCCATCGCAGGGCACACACACACACACTCTCATTCACTCACACACTACAGACAATTTTCCAGAGATGCCAGTCAACCTACCATGCATGTCTTTGGACCGGGGGAGGAAACCTGAGTACCCGGAGGAAACCCCCGAGGCACGGGGAGAAATGCAAACTACACACACACAAGGCGGAGGCGGGAATCGGACCCCCAACCCTGGAGGTGTGAGGCGAACGTGCTAACCACTAAGCCACATTCATGTGAATTTTACTTTGATATGCAAACTGCTGCAATCTAAGTACACCTCTTCATAGCGTCAGTATTCTCTAATGCAAGTGGCTTCTTCCAACACGATAACGTATCCTGCTACACTCCAGAGTTCAAGGTGTTGACTTGGCCTCCAAAATTCACCAGATCTCAAACTGATCAAACATCTGATGGATATCCAGGACAAACAAGTCGGATCCATTAAGGACCTGCTTCACAACTTACAGGATTTTTTTAAGCATCTGGTGCTGACGTCTCCGTGCCAGATACCACGCAGGTCTTGTGGAGTCTATGCCTTGATGAGCTGTTTTGGTGGCACAAGCAGGAGCTATGCTATACGTGGGGTTTATGTCTGATCTAGGTATGTCTGGAATGTTGTTGTCTTACACACAGTACGTATTTTTTCACACACAGACTCGCAGGTCAGTGATCCGATGTACAGTAATCTGTAACCCAATGTGTGAAGATTCTTCATTTGCCTTAATGAACTTTTGTAATGCTTTTGTACTTAAGCTTTGGCAGTGTGCTTAAACAATTATGTGTTATTACCCTCTGTCATTAATATTGCAATAATAAAAAAGGCCTTTATAACTTATCACTTGGCAGACCATAACTGTAATTAAAGTGACATACGGCTAAGTACGGTGACCCATACTCAGAATTTGTTCTCTGCATTTGACCCATCCAAAGTGCACACGCACACACAGCAGTGAACACACACACACCATGAACACACACCCGGAGCAGTTGGCAGCCATTAATGCTGCAGCGCCCGGGGAGCAGTTGGGGGGTTCGGTGCCTTGCTCAAGGGTACCTCGGTCGTGGCCGGCCCGAGACTCGAACCCACAACCTTAGGATTACGAGTCAGACTCTCTAACCATTAGGCCACGACTTGCTCGTTCGTATATATTATATACATCCTGGATTTAACAGAATTCTCACTGTACTATAGGTGTGTGTAATTTAATAGCACAATGCAGTGTATTTTTAAACTTTTTTTTTTTTTATGAGACTTTTACGATGAGTGTGTGTGCCCTGTGATGGGTTGGCACTCCGTCCAGGGTGTATCCTGCCTTGATGCCCGATGACGCCTGAGATAGGCACAGGCTCCCCGTGACCCGAGAAGCGGTAGAAAATGAATGAATGAATGGATGAATGTCCTGATAGCGACTTTGCGGATCTCCTTCAACAGGGTCCCCGTGACCCGAGAAGTTCGGATAAGCGGTAGAAAATGAGTGAGTGAGTGATTGAGAGAGAGAGACTTTGTATGGATAAAAGTATATTTTAAAAAAAAAACACTGATGCAATTGAGTTCATACTGCTGTTTTAAATCTTTTACTGATGTTTAAAAAGAAAAGCTTATTTAATCATTTAATTTCAGTTTACACAGCAAGCAAAGTAACAATGGGTTACAGATAAAATCACTGCTAAAATGAAAAATTACACAATAAGAAATTGCTAAGCAACAGGAACAGAATCAGTGAGTCATTGTCCTGAAAACCACAGAAATAAATATCTAGCTTCAGTACAATTCAAAAAGATTTATTACCATTACCGTACAGACTGCAAAGCAAAATAAGGCAGCGAGAGCCGTTCGGTGGTGCGATACACACTTTAAATTAAAAAAAGACGATTAGCGAATGTTAGGTGAAGACAAGCAAACAAAAGCAGAACGTACAAACACACAAACAAAAGCAGAGCGTACAAACACACAAACAAAAGCAGAACGTACAAACACACAAACAAAAGCAGAACGTACAAACACACAAACAAAAGCAGAACGTACAAACACATGAAACACAGTGGAGAAAAACTTGGAGCTAGGAACTGGTTGAAATGTAGGCTGTAGAATGCGAAGTTAGCAAGTGTTAGCAGCCTCGCTAGGCTAGCACTTCCTAGCTGTACCCCGCAGTTTGATCTTATTTGTTGATGTCATTTTTTTAGGGGGAAGTCGTGGCCTAATGGTTAGAGAGTTTGACTCCTAACCCTAAGGTTGTGGGTTCAAGTCTCGGGCCTGCAACACCCCGACCGAAGTGCCCTTGAGCAAGGCACCGAACCCCCAACTATAACTGTAGTTTTACAGTAATGTTTATCTTATATTTTACTGTATTATTTATTTTACTGTTTTAAGTATCTATTGCAGTTATAAGATTTTTTTGACAAAGTGTAATCTGTACCAGTGCTGATAATCGTTTCACAGAATACCCGGCAGGCCACAATATCAAACTATAAAGCATATTAATAAGTATTATACTGATGCCCGGGATTTGATACTGATGATCCCACTTAGTGGCTGTATGGGTTTCAGCAAGTGGACTGTGTGTGTGTGTGTGTGTGTGTGTGTGTGTGTGTGTGTGTGTGTGTGTGTGTGTGTGTGTGTGTGTGTGTGTGTGTGTGTGTGTGTGTGTGTGTGTGAGAGAGAGAGAGAGACAGAGGTATTCGAGCCCTGCTAACCAATAACACATATCTGTTAGCTCCCCTGTCCTGCGATGTCGACATGATCAACAGTACCTCCACATAAACAGTTTTTATCTTGAGGTTCATAAGATATTGATAAGAAGCTTGATAAGAATGTAGCCTTGAAATGAGAAGTAGCTGTAATAATGTCAGTGACCTCCTTATAACGCACTCATTTATGAAGGGAAGTAAAGATAAATTTTACAATATTGCTGTGTTTTGTAACTCTTTATTAAGATCAGGAATGCAGACCTGGTGGAGGACTCTGAACATATCTCTGATACTTGTTGACAGGTTCCTTTTGAAACAGGAAGTCGAAGTGAAAAGCATAGACTGATTTACACAGAGGCCAACTGCGATGATACAAGATCGCCAAACCTAAACAGTATCTTAGCAAGCTAGCAAAATATGGAGTAGGGATTCAGTTGTTTGTACAGAGGCCAGCAACGTTGAAGGAGAGCCACAAAGTCGCCGTCAGGACATTCATTCATTCATTCATTTTCTACCACTTCTTGGGTCACGGGGAGCCTGTACCTATCTCAGGCGTCATCGGGCATCGAGGCAGGATACACTCTGGACGGAGTGCCAACCCATTACAGGGCACACACTCACACACACACACACACACACACACACACACACACACACACACACACACACACACACACTACGGACAATTAACCCCTTGTCTTCCACAATATTAACAGGCCCACAGTCCATTGCAATCCATTTAGATATTGCATTCGTTAGTGTTTCTGTGGACGACTTACTTAATTTGTGGCGGTTTTCAGTCAGCGTGTTTTGGCGGACCTTGCCTGCAGCATCCAGGGTTGTGCTAACTGCAGAGCTCGCAATATGTTTTGAGTTCAGGTGGTATTTCATGCTAGAACTACTTGGATGGTATGCAAATTCCTTATTGCAGAGAACGCAAAGAACTTTGGTTTTTATCATTGGCTCCATTGGAAAGAGTTTTGAATTAAAATTTGCCCTTCAGAAAGCCAGACAGATCTTTTGGCATCATGCTTGACTAACTCGCCACTACAGCTTATTGCAAGATGTGTAGTCGTTGGTACAGGTGTGGGGAGGGGAGGGGCGGGGCACGTTAAATGCGTTAAAAATACTAACGCGTTATTTTTTTGCATAATTAATTAATCTAATTAACGCGTTAAATTACCAGCCCTATTTTAAACAAATAAAATTAGATTTGAAAAAAAAAGTGTATTGTCATGTTGCTGTCCATAACACTAAGGTAAAAAAAAAACATAACGGTAACTGAAGAACATTGACTTTGTCATGTGGCACCAGCTCAGCACTGCAGAGTGTTGAAACTGAGCCACAAAAGAAATGGAAATGGAAAGATATAACCACACAAATAGGAAAGAAACCCTGTGTGTAACTAAAGATCGTGTGATAACACACCCCGCTGTTTTGGTTTCCAAGGCCGTGATGCTGCATGCGCGGCTTCTCTACGTCCTCGTGCTCGTTATTCCGATTCGCTGAAAGCATTCATGCTCTCTTCGAGTGCCATGTTCAAGTGCCACAAGTTTTACATGGTATGCAATTTATTTAACACATAAATGAACCATACCATTTTTCATGCATCTCATCCTGTTGATATTTTTACTGTTATGTCCTTGTGTTGATGGCATTTTCTTGTCCATGGTTCACTCGTGTAAAATGTGTCTTCTGGTTAAATGAATAGTAAAATAAACAATTCAAATAATTGCACTGCAAAATGAGCTGTACAGTATTGTTTTAGTATATTTTCTTGTTCTGTTGGCAATAAAAATTGAGCTTCTCCTTCAGAGATAAATGCTAAACATTAGCCACATTAATTGCCAATTGAATAAGACTATTTCATATTTGGAATTAGTACAAATATCTAGAAATAGGTTTTAATAATCTACAAGATATTTTGACTTGCTAAAATGCCATTTTGTCTGCAGAATGTGCGTTAATGAATGCTGTATAACATGGAACGAGTGAGCATGTGTTTTCTGTCCTTTTCAGGATCTCGCCCTGATCTAAATATCACACCCGACTTATACCCCAGGCACCTCTTTGAAGTGTATAATGACGTATCGAATGGACGAGATGCATCGTGTTGTGTGATAGGATGGATATCCCCTGGTCAGGTGAGGTACGCTCACCTCCAAGGTGTTACATACTGATTGATTTCCTAAGAATGAGTTTGTGAAAGGTTTGTGGTGGCAAAAGGTCTCAGGTGTAGACCAGGCGGATCCTTTTATAGATGGTTATTTGTGTGTGTGTGTGTGTGTGTGTGTGTGTTTGAGAGATAGAGAGAGAGAGAGAGGTACTAGCACACACTGAAATATAAGCACAAAATATAAACCCGGGGGGGCACGGTGGCTTAGTGGTTAGCACGTTTCCCTCACACCTCCAGGGTTGGGGGGCCGATTCCCACCTCCGCCTTGTGTTCTCCCCGTGCCTCGGGGTTTCCTCCAGGTACTCCGGTTTCCTCCGCTGGACCAAAGATACGCATGGTAGGTTGATTGGAATCTCTGGAATATTGTCCGTAGTGTGTGAGTGCGTGAGTGAATGAGAGTGTGTTTGTGCCCTGTGATGGGTTGGCACTCCGTCCAGGGTGTATCCTGCCTCGATGCCCGATGACACCTGAGATAGGCACAGGCTCCCCGTGACCCGAGAAGCGGTAGAAAATGAATGAATGAATGAATGGATGAATGTCCTGATGGCGACTTTGCGGATCTCCTTCAACAGGCTTCCCGTGACCCGAGAAGTTCGGATAAGCGGTAGAAAATGAATGAATGAATGAATGAATGAATGAATGAATGAATGTCATGCCATCGGGATTTTTTACATTCTTGCAATAGACATATTGTGGTTAAAGGTTCATAGGTTAACCACAAGAACATTCCCAGGGTTATTAAAGCAAATGAAGAATCATTACTCACTGTGTTAGTTTTCTGTGGATCGGTGTCACAGTTTATAACTGTGATGATATTTGTGACAAGATAGATACTCCACAGAAGAAGACAGTAACATTCCAGACATACCTGTATAAGTATGAGGTTGTACCGTACCATACCATACCAGACCTGCAAACTGCTGCTATAACTGCTACAAAAATAACATCGTGTTCATTCCAGTACTTCTGCACATGCAATATAGAACACACAGTATTCACACTGGCCGGCGCTGCTTTTGTGTATTGTCTTTGTGCAATCACTTATATTGTTTGTTTGCAGTGTCATTTGTCCTGCACTGTTTGCACCAGGTTGCACAGACGCTCTTTGTGTATCTAGGACTAACTTACTAAGTCCTTAGCTCTGTCTTTCTTCTATGTAGCACCATTGTCCTGGAGAAACGTCATCTCATTTCACTCTATACTGCAACAGCTATATATGGTTGAAATGACAATAAAAGCTTCTTGACTTGAATCCTGACTCTTGAGGAAAATCTGTTAGGGTCTACTTAAGCTAAAGTCTATGATGAGTCAAAAATGAAGACAAACAAGTCCATAAAATCATAAAGCTTTCAAAATGATTATATATTTATATCTTAATCCCTGCTTTGGCAAATCTTCCAGCAAAGATTATGCTGTGTCAAACATTATGCTGATGGATCCCCACGGTACATTTACAGCATTTGGCAGAGGTACATGCAATAACATTTTAACAAGCACATAAATCTAATGAAGTCGGTTTGCGGTCGTCATTGATGTCGGTCTTTAGAATGTCTGCGATGCTCCTGAGCCGTCAGGTTGTAGTGCATTTTTATAAATTGTCGCAGCACCTCTGGGATTCCCGCGTGTCACTTCCTCCGTTTGCATGTTCTCCTTGTGTTTTGGGGTTTCACCCTCCTTTAGGTTCTCTGGTTTTCTCTTTCAGTTTGAAGACATCATTTTTTTTCCCATTTGTCAGATCATTTTCTATCTTTAATGGGATATAGTGACCAAGAACATTCAAGTGAAAAACAAACAGAAATGGTTTAGGTAAGAAAACAAATGATAGTACCCTGGTTGTGTAAATGTACACACCCTTCTGGAATGAGGCATAATTATCATACACCTGGCATCAATTAAGTGACTAAACTATTAAACTATTAAACTAATGAACAGTCAATATGTAAGACTTTCTTGATATTAGCTTGGGGCTGCTGAAGCCATGGTCTGCAAAGAGCTTAGAAAGCATGCGCAAGATCATGCTTCAAAAGGTCACCACCGAGTGACATTACCGAAAACAAGACGTCCTTTAAATATGGACTAAATATAAGATATAACAAGAGACCTACGGCAACGTTAAAATAGCTGCAGGAATATCTGGGAAGAGGTTTAACAGCTGACACCTGACTTGTGCCATTTAGTTAACTGAAATTGTGAAGCCTGCCTGTAATCTGTAATTGTTGGTTGTTGTGGTTAACCTTGTTTTTTCCATCACAATCACTTCTGCCCCTAGGCGAGAGAGAGAGAGAGAGAGAGAGAGAGAGAGAGAGAGAGAGAGAGAGAGAGAGAGAGAGAGAGAAGATGGAGTGAGAGACAGAAGCAGATTGAAGTGAGACAGTGAGAGACAGGCCGATTAGTCACGTACAGGCCATAAAGTGAACGATTTGAGACAGTTCATTTCTTTTCTTATCTGTTTTCTGCTTAGATTCATAGAATTAACAGAAGTTTAATGTGCATTTTTATTAATAACCTCAATAAAACAATTAGAGTTAAAGATCTAATGTTTAATGTAGCCATGTAAGCAACATCCGTAAGGTCAGAGAGAGAGAGAGAGAGAGAGAGAGAGAGAGAGAGAGAGAGAGAGAGAGAGAGAGAGAGAGAGAGAGAGAGAGACAGACAGACAGACAGAGGTAGGGGGGGGGGAGAGAGAGAGATGACCAACATAGCTGTACATGCATGGAAACAAAGCTTATGTTATGTCCACCTGACATAAAACACCTAATCCCACACTATGTCTTTCTTATTACTTTTTTTTTTCTCGTTTTAACCAGTATATAAATTCTTCTACTTCTTTTTAATTGTCTTATAAGTGTACTTTATGTCCTGTGTCTAAATTCTGAATGTTGTTGATGCTAACTTCCAGTTTAGGGCTCACTTGTAAAACGTGTCTGGTGATCCTGGTGAAATGAAAGTGAACGATTAAATGAGACTATAGATTAGCTGTGCGTTAAAACCGGCAGCGCGTTCAGCACGTATTAACGTGCGCTCCTGTGTGCGTGCGCGTGTGTGTCCCTTTAAGAAACACACTCCTGTTGCATGGAGAGTCTGGTGTTTTTCCACTCTCTCCGATATTACCCATATAAGACAGAGAGAGAGAGAGAGAGAGAGAGAGAGAGAGAGAGAGAGAGAGAGAGAGAGAGAGAGAGAGAGAGAATTATTTGTAGTTGCCTCGCCGATTGCGCGCGTACGCAAACACACACCGGCACAAAGAAACGTCGGGACTAGAAGAGACTGAGCATTAAATCAACGGCACAGGTAAATGACATCTCTTCTCATTAGGGAAATTAGGGCTTTCTGTATCTCTATATAAGAGTAATATGTCTACTATTTATTATGAGCGCGTGGCTGTTGCACTTTTACATGTTTCCAACTATTTTGTCTCTTGCTACAAGGTTTAACTTTTATCCTTTCTGTTGTTTCTCTCCAAGCATGTTTGGAAAGGATGCTGTCGATCGAGCCTTGTGATGCTCCGTGCGCTCACATGCTTTCCTTTGGGTTAAACCTTGATTTAAACGTGTTAGAACGTGTTGATTGAAACGGATACGTTGTAGACTAGATGTCTGATCTCTAAAATGAATGAATGCACGCTTTCTGCTCACGTATAAGCTCCTGGTTAGGCTATAATTAGATTAGAAAGTAGGTTAATGGCAAGAGTCGGATTTGCGTAAAGCGCACCCGGTCCCGGGTCTCCAGGGACGAATATGGAGACGTTTTGGGGGAAAACCTTTTGTACGCCTTGTAAAAACAGAGTGTGTTGTGGTAGTGTTTAAAACACACACACACACACACACACACACACACACACACACACACACACACACACACACACACAAACACACACATATATTACTGAGCAGGCTACACACATTTGAAGCTGTTCAGCTCTTTTGTGTTTGACGTCTGCCGGTGTGTCTGGTGCCCGTTAAACAGGCTGTATCCCAAATAAATCCACGCTAAATACCTAGTGCACTACGTAGTCTCTAAACAGCATTGTTTCACACCCTACATAGTGGACGTCTCTGATTAATAGAAAGATATTTGGGAAGCCGCCCGTTGGCTGTTTTAACACGCTGGTATTGTTTATCATAAATGAGCTATCGATATTAGATTATTTTGTGCACGTAATATATGTAATAATATTGATTCAGAGTGAACAAAATGGTATTTAAAACCCCCGATTTGGTTAAAACCCGATTCGTTCTTTTTTATTTTATTTTTTTTTTTATGGTGATTATTTAAGATTCTAATCAAAGATCTGAATCGAAACTCGGTTTACTGAAAGGATTCGTTCTTATTCATCAGCCGATTCTTCTGTGGGTCCTCCCTCCTTCCCCTTCCAGCAGATTAGTCTAGTTCTTACAAATAAGTGCTTCGATATGGCTGCTGATCATATTTAAACCTGTAGACATGCTATCATTCATAGTAAATAAATCCTAAACAGTAAGGATAAGAGTTAATATTAATATAGAGGACAATACTAATCTGGGGATTTTAACCCCTTGAAGCCTGTTATACATTATTCACCTTAAATCATATTATTCCAGAACTCACACCTAATATGAATTATTCAGAAACTACAGTGAAACTATTATCAACAGGTGAATAGATCCACATGTAAAAAAAAACAAAAAAAAACATTTATGGACCTGTTGGTGTGTTCATCAGATTTAAGTGGTTAACGAAATATTGTCAGTAAATAAGGAACTGCAGCTGTATGTTTTTGTTCCCAAGATATTAACTATTTCGACATACCCTCAAAGGCACAACAGTGGTCCTTAAGGCCCAATTATGTACCTTAATCGTGTTCCTTTGACATTATAATTGTCTTACTAAGGGTACAAAAGACGAACAGTATGTATAAGGACCCCACTGGCAAGCATTTGTTCTTTTTACCAGAGTTTATTACCTTCTTATCTGAGCATAGGCAGTGCTTCATGAGTTTGTGGAGTATCTTTTTGATCGTTTAGGACAAATTTGCTTGATTTTTTTATGTGTGGGTGGGCTACTTGAATTCTTGTTTTAAAGCTTTACCAGTGAATACACATATATTATATGATACCTGTACTCATGATGGATGCATGTAAATCGAAGAGAGAATGGGCTGAATGTGTGTTTTGATGACATCACACAACACATCATGGCCAAATTCTGAAGAAACATCAGTGAGAATTTTTAATAATTGCAAAGCCATTTAAATGTCAAAAAACTGTGGTTTATACTGTTATATATGACTTCTTATTCAGTGTATTTATTATATTATGAAGATGAATAAAGGAAGTACCTGTAAGTGCATCTGGTGAGTGTATGTAGAATTAACATTAGCTTGCTTTGCTAATCTGTCAATGAAGCTAGTGTGACGTGTAGCATGTAGTTTTCGTACTTATTAGTTTTTTTTATATATGTTTAAATATTTGACTTTTGGATTAATATATAGCTAATATATTCTTTTTATTAAAAAAAAAAAAGGAGACATCAGTAGACATTGCTACACACCTACATACAACTAGTAATGAGTAACTTGATCTAGTTTGAACGCACAAATCGGTGATTACAACCTGATTCAGCTTAACCTATCCTATATATAAACATCATAATTGATATATTTACAGTAAGTCATTCTGTGTGTCCTTGGATTACTAAAACTATGTTCCTTTAGTCGTAATTTACATTTAAATATATTAAATTGTGTTTTGAAGCCATTTTGAACTTTTCTCTCTACTGTGAATGTCTTAGCATCAGCTCTAGCTTTGAATCTTTTTTTTACAGAAGATTCACTTTAAAGATTTGTTCAAATGAGTGAATCATTTGTAAATGACATGCCCCTAACTTGCCTTGCCCTCATATTAAAAGCTGAAATGAACAGAGGTTAGTAATGTACTAAATATACTGTATCTCTGAACTAATGAGGATTTTTTTTTTTTTGGCAAAAGGTCTGACTGTAGTGTCTGACTTTGTACAGACACAAGACCCATAACTCAATAACCAATCCTACATTGACAATTTATCTTGACATTAAGCCATGAAAGAGGCATACAAGGCCAAATGTTTGACACAAAACCGGTGCTATTTTAATCTGCTCTGAGACGTCACTTCATGGCTGCTTTGTCTGTTTTTGTCAGAGCAGATTGAATTAACCAGTCCTTTTTCACCCTGCTGATAACGTGAAGCAAAATTCCCATGTTGAATTAGGTGTTAATTAAACATCGACACCTAACATCGGGCTTGTTCGCAGTGAGTGCATCTTCTGTTTACCGAAAAGTCTAATAGTCCGTCCCATTAAAACACTCTTCAAATGAGTTTTGTTGCTTTCTGTGCCTTTGCTCAGAGTGCTTCTAAGAGAAGATAGATCCTTAGTAGACATGCTATTTTGGCTATACTGTGCCATTTTGCAATAAAAACCTATTACCCACTTTAAAGCTCCAAGCTATTGGCACTATAAATGCTTCACCACACTGCACCATAAACCAATGACAACACATTTAATAATATACTACCTACGATATAACTCGGCTAATGCTTTACAACCACGATTAAAGGTCAGGCCAGTGCAAATATTATGCTCTTAACTGCTCTACATCCACATGAAATGTCCCTGTAGATCATATAAAGAACTGAAACAACAGCTCTGTAGTGCTGCCCTTGAACAGGTCTAAAGTTGAAAATCCCACATCCTGCCCCAGAGTGCAGCTGTTATCCTCCAGGGGTTAATTTGACTTGAAATCTTCATGGGGTTCTGATAATCCCTCTAGGAATGGGTTTATGTAATGCTAAGTAGGTTTAATGCTATTACTCTGGCAAGTCTGTAAGATTGAATATTATCATTACATATTTAGATTTACCAGTTTTACAATCTATGCTAACTTTACATCATCGTGTCAGAAAACACAGGTGACTAAAATCTAGACCAAGTTGCAGGAATAACATAAAAAGGGGCTTATTAAGAAAAACAAACAAAACAACAAACATTAAAAACACTGGGGAAGACAAGGCAATTGAGATAACAAAACAGAAATCAGGAGACATGCCAACGAACCAAAAACACGGGCAAACTGAAGACAGGGATTTGGCAAAAAAAAAAAAAACAATTGCAAGACAACAGGTATATATAAGGAGGACAATCACAGACACACAAGGAACAGGTGTGCAGAGGCGGGGACAGATTAAAGATGGGACGGGGCAAACACACGTGAACACAAAACAAAAACAAAGGCAGCTGGTACATACAAACAAGGCCTACCAGAATGTCCCCCTAGTGTCCACGCAGGGAATAGTCCCAGCCATTCCTGACACAATGTCAATATACTTTAAAGCGTATCTCGCAAGTAACCTAAACTACAAGCTATTCCAAAAGCTACATCTAAAAGCGACATTTAATGAAACCAGATGAGTAGTTAGACTTTTAGGCAGGGGAATAATATTTTTTTTGCAGCAAACCATTTATTGTCAAGCTACCTAGCATATGGCCTGCATATCTGTTAAGCTAAAAATGGTTAAAAATGTTGAAAGTCTCACTAAAAAGCACAAAACCGCTTGGCGGAAAAGGAATTTCAATAACTTTACCCAAGTGAAAATTATTTTTTTATGTTCTCAAAAAGTATGCCACGAATTATGTCTCTAACATAGATAGATCAATAGATCGATAGATCGATTGATCGATCTTAGCATCTACCAGAAGTGCAAATAGTAAAACAAAACAAAACAAAAACATATTCTCTAACAAGTTGTTTACAAAACAGCTATACTGTATGTGGCCCGGCGATTTAAAATCTAGCTAGCTAAAGGTTTTTTAGTTCAAAACAACTTGTTACCTAACACAGTTTAACAGAATAACAGTTTAACAGAATAATCACCTCATTTATAATAGATATATAAAAGGACATTTTAGCTAGGTTATTTGTTAGCTTGCTAGTTTGACCAAACTTGTTATTTGTTTGCAAAAGAGCTGCAATAATGCAGAAAAGTAAAAAAATAAATAAAAATCTCACTAGTTCGTTATGTAGTTGAAAACAACTAAAACAACAAGACACACCAGGGTAATGAAATATCTGCATTTTTCTCAAAATGCCTAAAATGATCATCATATCATATCACGTAGCCTTATTAGCATTCTAGTTTGAACAGATTTAAACTTGGTTCATTTACAAGAAATCTGTATGTAACCAAATGAAATGTAAAAGCTAGCTAGCTAAAGGTTTTATAGTTCAAACCACAAAACACAACCTCACACACAAAGAAATAGATGATTACCTCACCAAGATAATTACCTCAGTGATGACAGATGTGGTCACAGTAACAGTATGAGCAAATATCAAAGATTTTTTCATTACCTTATTAACTAGCTTATTAGTTAGTCTTCATTTGTTTGCAAGAGAATGAGAGGGTTGGAGCAACTTTTAAATGCTACCAAGCTAGCTAATATTTTGTAGTGATAAACAAAAGTCACTGGAATAAGCTTGTTTTGGTAGCACATTTAGTTAGCAGTTACTGAGGTGAAGAAAATGTTTGATACAGTTGTATTTTTGCCATGTTATAATCTCTTCTGGTTCAGATGCAAAGTTGAAGATGGCGTCTAAATGATGGCTTTCGTGATTAGCACTTACTTTTTACTAGGCTAAATTTTTAGCTGAAATCTGCACAAGGAGGCATCCAAAAGCATGAGTGTAGGTTTATTAACAGGTTAACAGCAAATGTCATCTACTCAAGGTGATGAGGAAGAGAGTGCTGAATGTCCAGAATTTTTTTCTGAAAGTTTAATTCAGCTGCGTCCATTGTACCATTTATTTCAATGTGATATCAAATGATGTTTGGTTTAGGACAAGCTGACATTTAAATATTTATTCCTACAGCATAATCGTATCTTCTATCAGATAGCAAGCAGACACCCGCGTGATTCAAAAGCCGTATTCTATGTCCTCGACTAATTTCTGTATTGTCTTGTATTTTGTTTCACATGATGCTATGCGCAACTGCCATGTTTCACACCATCTGTGCTGGTGTGAGGATTATGATGTCCTTCTTCTGAGCTGAACTTCAGCCTGGTTTTGACTCTGGTTAACTTGCAGAAGCCTTGTGTTTTCCTGCCTGGATTAACTGTTGCCTGCTTCTACAGCCGTGTCATTTTGCCTCGAGCTCACGGTATAAAACCAGTCCAATATGTCGACCATCAGCCACCATCAGGTCACCATGGCTGAGTAAGTCTGTGCTCCATTTCTTTGTTCAGTCCCACGATCAGCAGGCTGACTAGCTGCTTATGTTCCTGCAGGAGTGCTGATCTCCCTGACCTCCCCCCCCACCCCTTCCCTATAAGGTCCAGTTTTCAAAAGGACATTCTTTTGGGATTTTCTCTGGATAATCACCAGGTTTTGCTATGGTGTTACATTTCTCTCTAGATTCCTTCCACTCGATCTCACTGCTAGCCTCCTACGGCTGATTGAACTCATTCACTGTCAACTTATTTACCCATAATAAACAGTAATCCACCAGGAGCTATCATATCGCTTGGCAATATCAGCCTGCGTATTCTCAGTTAACAACAACAGTGTACACAATATAACAACCTCTAAGAGTTGTCTTAGTGATTGAGAATAGCAGTTTGCTACACTAAATCTCAGGTAAATTTAAACAATGTCATTGTGAGCAATTTGCTGTAAAAACGCTAATGTGGCTAACTTTTTGAAATGAACGACATCTAACGGGAAACCTTTAGCATAATCTCTTTGGAATGATGCTAACTGGGTCTCACTACATGTCACTTATCACTAGCAAGGTAATCGTAGTAAACATTTTTCGATATGGAAGTGACAACACACTTTTTGAATACACGATATTATGCTTCAAAATGCATTCTATTGGCATTCACTATAGCCATCAAATGTAAAGTGAGAGCGCAATATCGTGTACATGTTTATGATTTTGTTAAATATTACAGAAATTACAGAAAAAATCTGGACCAACATTTCATTTGTAACTCAGTGAGATCTCAAAAGCTTCCCGAAAAGCAATTTGCATGTCCTCTTTGGGGTGTCTCAAATTATTTACAAAGATTTCAAGCTAAACAACAGCATTAGGCTTACAGATAAGGAAAAATGTATGCAATGCTGGTTGTCTATTGAATTCTGTGCTCTGGAATTACACCGATTCTTTTCCACCCTTCTTTTTTTTTTATCTTATTGCTAAACGTGATTGGGTGAAGTGAATGATTTTATTAATCCTAACCTATCCTGTTCACTTTCCCTCAAACTCAACCTAAAATAAAACTCTAACTATGGGTACGTTTCCTTTCTGCACTATCAAACCAATCATTCCTGATAATCATGGTGATGTTATAGACTGTTCTGTACACTCGCTTAGCATTGCCTGTTGCCATATATGTAGCATACCAAAGTAAATGTATATCGTTGTTAGTTGTTACTGTGTATAGACCAGAGGTAGATTTCCAGGACAAACTACTTTAAGTCTCAAGCAAAATCTCAAGGTAGGTGCAAGCAAATATAATAACTGTGTGACAAACAAATTTTGCAACCAAATTTTGACTAATTATGCGTTTCATTGATGTAGCTGACATTGTAGAGCTTCAGAGTCAGAATTCACAAACTATTTTTCCACAGTGTTTTTTTTTTAGTGACCATAGCGGTGAAGTTCATATTTATTTCTGTGTTAATTAATTCATTAATCAGGAAACCTTAAGTCTTGTTCTGTTTGAGCCATCACATCATATAGTCATGATAAAATACTCCAGTCAGTCAGCGAAACCTAGAGCGCCTCACTCAAACAACAGTTAAAGTGTTTATGTGTAAAGTGTACCTTTTTATTTACAAAATTCTCGTTGACTTAGTCATTCTCAAAAATGTCGCTCTGATGTTTTGAGCTTAAACAAATATTACCTCATCGCATCCCTCAGGACCCAAAATAATTTACATTATCTTTACCTGGCAGTTCCCCAGGCACTTGTTATTCCAACCACACAGTCGTGTTATTTGTTTATACTGTTTTTAAAGACAGTTTTGTTCAAATTCTTTCTGAGAAATAAAGCACGCTGTGGTAATGCTAGCCAGTGACATTCTGATATTAGATGAATTCTATCTATATTGCCTTAATATTTTAGGTGCTGGGGTCACCAATAATTCATGACTACTGTATAACCAGCTGTACAAGATGAATGACTTTCGATGCATTTTAATATATGATTTTAAAATCCGATTAGATAGGTGCTCAAAATACAATAGTAAAATGTACAGCCTGCTAAACATAAGATAGCTTTCGAATTGAGGCACGCTATATGCTAAACTATAGGGAACAATTGGAAATTTTAAAATTGGGATCACAGGGAGACCCTTGGAACAATGGGCTACAGGTATATACAGTAGAAACCTGGGTACATGGATAGAACCAAGCAAATGAGGAAATCTGACTGTAATATTAGCTATTTAGGACCCTGGGTTCTCAAGAACCTGAGAGTATGGGATACTAGATACAAAGAATCCTGAGAAGGTACAAAGGTTATTGGGAATGTAGGACTATCTAGGAATATAGTGATCCAAAAAGACAGGACCCTCAGTTCATTAGACACTAGAGACACCAGATGTTGGGAATAAAGGAACCTAGGAGCACAGTACCCAAGATGCACCTAAAATGTATATGAGTCTCAGGAAATATTGGACCTTGCAAACATAGAGCTCTTAGGAAAAATGGTACACAAATATTATGATTTAATTAATATAGGTCTCTGGGTACAAAGGACCCTCGATAAGATACCCCTGGTAAGAACCCAGGAGCCTGGGATGCAAAGTACACAGGATTTTGAGAACGTAGCCCCTGGACATAAAAGGCTGTGGGTACATTGGTGTCTCAATACAGAAGTCAATGGGAATGTAGGATTCTAGGCAAACACAGATCAAATGAGACAGGGCCCTCAGTTCGCTAGACATTGACACCAGATGCTAGGAACACAGGACCCTGGGAGCACAGGACACTAATACTCGTGGTATATTAGTCTCAGGGAATGCAGGACCTTGCAAACATAGGGCCCTGAGGAAAAATGGTATACAAATAGTATAAAAATGTTTAGGTTTTTTTTTTTGCAAGATATTCTTAATTTTTGCTTTTTAAATTCCAACAAATTATGTCACGGCCTTTCCTCAAATGTAAACTTAAGCTTCACCTCGTAATTATTCCAGCCTTTTAGGCTTTTATGTCAAGCCATTTCCAGTACCTCACACTGCAACGACAGACAAAACATTTTCTATATTTATACAGGATGGAAATTCACCACACGATGAGAAAACTCATCTCATGAGCAGCTCACTGTTATCTGCTGTAAGCTTCCTTAGTTCCTCACCAAGCAACAGGTCAACGGAAACAATGAATCTGATCTTTTCGATGACCTCAACCCACATATCCACTGCCACTCAGCAAGTCCACACATTCAGGCTCTTCACAGGCATCGTCTTAGGCCTGAAGGAGACTCTTTCCAACGTTTGTGCCTAAGGTTCATGGCTTAACCCATGCTTTGCTCTTTTATAATCAAATGTTTCTGTTTTAATGTCTTCTTGGTGAATTTGGGAATCTTTCCTTTATATATGCTCTTAAATGTTTTTTTTAAGTCTGCCTTGGACTGTGGGAAACATGCATGCATACATACATACATGCATACATACATACATACAGTACATACATGCATACATAAATACATGCATACATACATAAATACATGCATACATACATACAGTACATACATACATACATGCATACATGCATACAGTACATACATGCATACATGCATACAGTACATACATACATACATACAGTACATACATACATACATACAGTACATACATACATACATACAGTACATACATACATACAGTACATACATACATACATACAGTACATACATACATGCATACATACATGCATACATACATACAGTACATACATGCATACATACATACATACATACATACATACATACATACAGTACATACATACATACAGTACATACATACATACATACATACATACAGTACATACATACATACATACATACAGTACATACATACATACATACATACATACATACATACATACATACATACATACATACATGCATACATACAGTACATACATGCATACATACATACAGTACATACATACATACATACAGTACATACATACATACAGTACATACATACATACAGTACATACAGTACATACATACAGTACATACATACATACATACAGTACATACAGTACATACATACAGTACATACATACATACATACATACAGTACATACATACAGTACATACAGTACATACATACAGTACATACATACATACATACATACATACATACACACATACAGTACATACTTACATACATACATACATCACTTGCGCACTTTTTTTTTTCATATTGTTGTTTGAAGTTGGGATTTCTCTCTCTCTCTTTATTTTTAGTATGGCACAGAAAGAAAAGTTGCAGTGTCTAAAGGATTTCCATAAAGACACGCTAAAGCCATCCCCGGGTAAAAGTCCAGGCACGAGGCCAGAGGACGAGGCAGAGGGAAAACCTCCACAGAGGGAGAAATGGGCCAGCAAACTGGACTTCCTGCTCTCTGTAGCTGGTGGTTTTGTTGGATTGGGTAACGTTTGGCGTTTCCCGTACCTCTGCTACAAGAACGGTGGAGGTCAGTGTTTGAGTAACTTCTTATGTTTGTTCATTTAAAAAAAAAAAAATTAAATATATTTCTACAGTGTGTATCTCCTGTAGGCATGTGTATGTATATATCACTATAGATGTGTTTGGTATAGATACGTGTGTGTTTGCCCACCCTGTTCCCCTATGATCTCAGAATAACAAAGGTGACTTGTGGTTTTGAGCAGTGACACAGAGCTCACTTTGTTTTTCATAAATAAAGTTAACGAAGCCAGTCTCCATCGAATTCTGTGGTGTAAACACGATCCAAAGATACTCGTTCTTTCCACCTTGAAGTGAAGGGTGGCTTTGATGGCCCAACCGGACGACCGTATGGGGACAAAGTTCAGTCATCTCTAATACCATCCGTACATCATGCTCATGAATATTTCTGCTGTTCTGTTAAATGATTGTTTCATTTTTAAGTGTGCGTTTATATGTAAAGTAACATGTGTCACTGTGCTGCACAAAAATAAACTTTTTGTTCTTACACTTCACTAATTTGTTCTTACACTTCACTAATTTGTTCTTACACTTCACTAATTTGATATTAATTACTAATTTAGAAATTTCTGGTGCTCATTTTTCTATTTCGATACAGAAGGAGTCTGTTTGTGACTAGCGATTTTTTTTTTTATGGAAATAGAATGTTTTGTTATAAAATGTGTTATAGAATTAACTCTGATTCAGAATCTAAATGGAACAATTTACTATCGAATTTCATTCATTCGTTCATTTTCTACCGCTTATCGAATTACCTCGGGCCTATCTCAGGCGTCATAGGGCATCGAGGCAGGATACACCCTGGACGGAGTGCCAACCCATCGCAGCGCACACACACACTCTCATTCACTCACACACTCACACACTACGGACAATTTTCCAGAGATGCCAATCAACCTACCATGCATGTCTTTGGACCGGGGGAGGAAACCGGAGTACCCGGAGGAAACCCCCGAGGCACGGGGAGAACATGTAAACTCCACACACACAAGGCGGAGGCGGGAATCGAACCCCCAACCCTGCAGGTGTGAGGCGAACGTGCTAACCACTAGGGCACCGTGCCCCACTATCGAATTTACTTATTCAAATTTTAAACAGAACATTTTTTAATGAATCGATTCTGATTCAAAATTTAAATCTGATGCATTTTATGGATTCCATTCTGAACCATTTTGTTACGAACCTGATATTGATTACACACATCTAGACTAACTAGGAATGTTTATAGAAGCAGTTTTATGTTTAAATAATTTTTTCTTGCTTGCTTATTATTATGGTAGTCTACCATTTGCTGTTTTTTCTCTCTCTCTGATTTCTCTCTCTTTCTCTCTTTGTTGGTCAGGTGCATTTCTCATCCCATATTTCATCTTCCTGTTTGGTGGAGGACTTCCCGTGTTCTTCCTGGAGGTGGCACTGGGCCAGTTTACCTCAGAAGGAGGGATCACTTGCTGGGAGAAACTCTGCCCCATCTTCACTGGTGAGAAAAAGAGATCCAAAGATCCAGAGATCGACAGAGAGATAGAGAGAGAGAGATGTACTAATGTCTGGCAACATATTTTTATGAGATTTCTGATCCGCTATGACACAGCATATCTAAAATAGGTCAGCTGTGAAATCATAATCTCAGCAGAGATCAGAAATCATTTCCTGTTATAATAACGGAAACGGTGTGACGCATTCGGTCTGCAATAAGCTCACATCTGCCGAGAGCTGGCGACGTAGCCGTCCAATCAGACCTTCGGATTAAAAGACAAGCACTGATTAGATTATTATTTCAGTTGAGAAATCACCAACAGACCCTGTGTGCATTGTTGTTGTGCTTTGTGTGTGTGTATATATGTGTGTGAGGCCTACTTTTAGTACCTACGCAGTGTGAGCTGTGTTACTGGGGCAGTTTTGGTTACTAGGCAGCAGCAAAAGATGCTGTTGTCTCTTTAGAATGAACTCTCAGTAGTATTATGATATATTTATACACATTTGCCTCATTGTTAATTTCACCTAGCGTAAAATTTCATACTGGGGCCATCCTTAAAAATATTTTGGTTTGCAGTAACAGTAAAAAAAAAAAAAAAAAAGGTCGGTAGGCTATATTATTTTATTTTTCAAGTTTCAATGAAAAGAAAAAAAGTAAGATTTTGGTGAAGGAGATTACGTAGGTATGACTTTAAACAAATTAGCATATCGTGACGTCACTGACTGGGTCTTCAACCCGTGCCTTCGGGCGCATCATCGCAAACCTTATTTTGATGCTGGACAGTTTTTACAGAACTTCGTGCCAAGTTAAAGCGGTGTCGAGCTGTTTTAATGACCTTTTTTAGATTTATTATGGAGCCCGAACCCGTTAATATTATTTTATTGCTTTTGTATTAGTTGTTTGAAGAGTAAAAAAAAAAAAAGTGTCGGTCTTAACGCAAATTTACAACCGGCAAGTCGGTCGGACTTAAAGCCAAAAAATAAATAAAATCGAGTCGGTCCTAAATTGACAGGGTCGGTCGGGTTACGGCAAACAAGAATATTTTTAAGGATGGCCTGGAGTTTTCGTACATACAATCATGCACATTATTATTAACGGTTATAGATATAATAACGTGTTCCTACGTAGCGAATACAAAAACAGATACAGACAGGGGGCGCACTTTTCGTGATTTTAGCAACCGGACTGTTCTCACACAGGACACAAAGGGAGGGAACAGACGAAGGGTGAATTAACAGGACCTAGACACGGCTACCGTGGTTTTAATTAAGCTTTAATTAAGTCTGTGTGTATTCTGGGAAAACAGAACCAATCAAATGCATTAGAAAATAACACAAACCGGTAGAATAGAAAAATAATGTTTTAATATGATTTGAGAGCAAAAAAAAGGTCCATGTTGAGAAGTTGAGACCAATTACAGTATGAACTGGAGTGATGGAGCTGAGGTTGAGGATGAGGCCGTTTCAACGTAAATCTTTTCTCCAGGTTTTCTAGGTATCAGTGGTAGGGTTCATATTTAATAATAATAATAATAATAATAATAATAATAATAATAATAATAATAATAATAATAATAATAATAATAATAAATAATAATAATAATAATAATAATAATAATAATAATACTTTAAGTTTAGGCCACACCCACATCATATTTCACACACAAGCCACAAAACCAGACCCAGATAGTGTCACAGTGTCACCAGGGCCATTGTGTTACACTAATACACACGTATGCATGAGGCAGGTCCACAATATTAAACTGCATAAGATTAGATCTTTTTTTCATGCACAGTCGGATTTTGGACACAACATTGCTATTGGCTTTCAGCTGGAGGATTATTTTGTAACCCTGCACCTACTGAGGTGCTCAGAGCAGTACAATACACACTACCATGTCAGTATCCCGATATATAAACACACACACACACACACACACACACACACACACACACATACACATAAACACACCTGGTTATAACTATATTATTGTCTGTGCTCTTATCCTGTTTCCATAGTGCACCTCCACACTCGCTGACTAACACCCAAACCCCACTAGTCAGGACATTTTGGAATCTGCATTGCCATGGCAACAGCAGCCACTGATGACTAAGACACATTTGTCGATTAGATCTCATCTGTTTGCAGCGCGAATAAGAGTGAGACCAAAAATGAGGGTGCATTAGAAGAACATGATGACTTTTAAGCTCTTAAGCTCTTTAAATATTGTCCCTGTGCACATTAACACACACACACACAGACACACACACACACACACACACACACACACACACACACAGTTGACATTGTACATATTCTTTTCACAAACAAATATTTTTTCCTGGCAAATAAACACATGTGAATATGAATGTGTTCCTTTATGACTCCTGGACTCGTCTTTTGTTTCCACGGATGTTCATTCCTTCTACCCCAGAAACGTCATGGAAGACTGGAGCAGCTGAACATCCTCACAGTCTCACTCTCTCTCACACACACACACACACACACACACTTTCTTTCACACACATTCACAATC